>NC_056742.1:378916583-379051583 GCF_019279795.1 Protopterus annectens
CATCAATTGTCCTGAAACGTGAAATCCGAAATGTCTAATCATCATGGTTGGCCCTTCCGTGGTATAGCTCTGTAAGGTTAGTGTGCGATTGTTATGGACCTTAGGGTTAGGGTGCGGGTTAAGCTAAGTGCATAGATGGTAATGTATTTGAGATTTAGTGTAGGGTTAGATGTAGGGTTTTGTTACGTGTATGTGTGTGGATTATTTATTTTGTTTGGGTATAGCTTGTTAAGGTAAGTGTGCGATAGTTACGGACCTTAGGGTTAGGGTGCGGGTTAAGGTAAGTATATAGATGGTGGTATATGCAAGATGTAGTGTAGGGTTAGAAGTAGAGTTTTGGTTAGTGTATGTATACGTTTGTTTAGTTTGTTTAGTTTGTTTGGGTAGGTAGTATGTAGCGGCTGGTGGGTTGGGACAAGTGTGACAGTTCGAGCTTTTGAATTTTGCGGTTTAGGGCATTCGGTGTATTCGTGGTTCGCGGAATGTGTCAGCATTTTTGTATTCAGTTATTAGGGCTTTCGAGCTTGCAATATAGACCCAAGATATATATGTGTGTGTCTGTGTGTGTCTGTGTGTGTCTGTGTGTGTCTGTGTGTGTCTGTGTGTGTCTGTGTGTGTCTGTGTGTGTCTGTGTGTGTCTGTGTGTGTCTGTGTGTGTCTGTGTGTGTCTGTGTGTGTCTGTGTGTGTCTGTGTGTGTCTGTGTGTGTGTCTGTGTGTGTGTCTGTGTGTGTCTGTGTGTGTCTGTGTGTGTCTGTGTGTGTCTGTGTAAGCTCTGTTGATTTAAAACATTTGTTTGAACTTTTTCTCTCATTTTATTCCTTGCATCCTCCTTGCCAGCTCTATCAGGCTGTCAAGCCAATAATCAAACTCTGTTCACATGATCCAAAGTCAGGATCAAAGTCATCCCTGTATGCTAGCAGAGCATGTTTAAGAAAACTGCACTACAGGACTATGGTAGCTTCCTTTACTTTTGCTACAGCTAGCAGAATCACACCTTAAGTTATTTTGGATTAGAACAACCCTTGCAGTAATAATTACAAGCAGCCACTTTTTTCCCCTTTCCTGTTTCATGAGTTTGTACTGTGGACATTTTAATACTGCAACAGTGTGAAGATTTCATTACTTTAAATTTGTAAAATTAATCTACACACTATTATAAGTTCAATTTATGATATTTTTGAGAGTGGATTTAGCTGATACAAGTGACAAAATTATAATCCATTTAATTTCTCTTGAGCTTGTGCAGCTTTAATTGTCTAGTTAACTTTAATAATTTAGTAACAAACTGTTTTCATTATTTGCATGGTAAACTATAATTATGAAGCATTGTGCAATTCTCTGTACTCGCAGCAATACTGACCAGGGGGAACATATTTTAGCTCAAGGAAATGAGGAACTTGTAGCACCTGAATTATGGACATTGTCAAGACTATAATTACGTTCCTGTTTATTATCACCTTCTGACAGAGCAACCATTAGTGTTAATAATTTGTTTTCTTTGCATGACATTACTAATCTGACAATAACAAAGCACAACTTTGTTATTGTTAGATGATTCTGTGACATATATTTTGACTGGAATTATTGGGCATGTTAATTACTTCTGAAAGGTATTATGTTTAAATTAGCTGCTTTAAGGTATCCATCTGAAGTGTTAGTCATAATTTTATAATTTTAATTGAAAGTACAGAGTGGAGTGCATTAGAATATTTGGTAATTTTTCAGCTAAATTATTACTGAAAGATGTGTGTGTGTATATGTGTGGATATATATATATATATATATATATATATATATATATATATATATATATATATATATATATATATATATATCCATGTGTGTGTGTATATGTGTGTGTATATGTATATATATATATATATATATATATATCTATAAAAAAAACATTTGAACTGTAAATTACAATTTAGAGAATATTTGACGGAAGGCGGGATGGCTAGACAGTGTTACAGGAGATTTAATTTACATATTGATGTAGATGTTCTGGCCTACATCATGATGAATATCCCCCTGCCCACCCAGGGATGAGGAACACTACTGTGACCCTTATGTTATAGTTCTGTGATATTTGAAGGATAAATGAGAAAGTGGAATGTAAGATGTAGCTTATTCCCGCCTTGTCTTACTTGCTTCAGTAGTCACGGTGAAGAATTGAAACTGGACTTTATTACAGATTTATTGTGTATTTAAAGTTGGTCTTCCAGAAATATGTTGTTGGAAATAATAATGCATATCATACCCTTGCTGATACTGATGGAGAAGTTTGTCTGCATGTTAGACAAAACGTAGGCGCATATTATAGACTGGTTGAATGACTGATTAAATATTGCACTGGTTTATATGTATAATATTGGATACTGTTATGTATGAATGGTTAGAGCAGCACAGTGGATAGCATCGTTGCCTCGCAGCAAGAGTTTCCCCAGTTCGATTCTTGGCTGGGTTGCCTTCTGTGCAAAGTCTGCATGTCTTCCCTGTGTTCATGTGAGATTCCTCCGGGCACTCTAGTTTCTTCCCACATTCCAAAGACATGCAGTAGGTGACTTGACCACTCTAAATTTGAAATAGCTGTGTGTGTATGCAGATGTGTGGTGTGGATGAACTACTGCGCAAGGCTAGCCACCCAGCTGTGTGAACCTTGGCTCTAGATAATTGTCACTGTTGATGTGACACCCCGACCCCATGTGTTTAAAAAAAAAAAAAAATATGGAACAAAGGAGCTGTGGATGGATGGACTGTTGTGTATGAGTGATTTAAGGGCGTTTCCATGACTAGAGTGCAGCTGGATCAGTTGATCTAGAGGCACTAGTGACAAGTATTTGATTTGACCAGTGTAAAGGAAGTTTGCAGTAGCCAAAGGTACATGGTAAGACTTCACACAATGTGATATAGAAGTGCATGCGAGAAGAGACTCTTAGAAGGAGGGGAATAGGGAAGAGTTGCACGAATAGTACGGAGGTGTTTTAGCATTGTGTTTTGTTAAGTATGGTTGTCTGTACACTGATGCATGGCTTAAGGGCATATAAGAAATTCTGAAACATCACTGCATTTACAATAGTGATAAAACAGGAGTTTAAATTTATAAATAGATGTAAGATACAAGAAGGTTGTGGGAAAGGAAACCAGGCAACATTGCTATTAGTAAGTGATCTGGCTGTTTTATGGAGAAAAAAACTACTGAAAGAAGGGGTAATTTCATTTAGGGTGCTTCTAAATGATGTATGTTATGGAGGCTCTGCAAACTGAGAATGCACAGGAATAGGGAAGATTGTATTAAGATTCTGATTAGAGTTAATTGATGTAGTTATGTGGCTAGAAGCAGTGTTGCCATGTCTGTAATTGTGAAACTGTGATGTATTATGCAGTAGCTATTTGCATAGTTGTTTTTGATGGCTGAGGATCTGTAAATCAGATTTTAAAATCACTGGAGGACAAATGGTATTACCATATGTAGAGCCCAAGTAATGAAGTAGAAGTATATTATGGGGATGAGGTACAGTTAAAAGTCAAAACCTTGTGTATTACGAAGAATGATGTGAACTGTACATTACAAATGGCGCAAGTGCTCAGCAGGCACAGGGTGAACAAAAGGTACAAAAACCTAAAGAAAGGGCAGTAGAAATGGATAATTAAGGTATGTCGGAGGGGTGGGGGTGGGGAGGTGAAGAGATTGTTAATGCTGAAAGTGTTACTACTCTTCCAGGCTGTTCTAGGTTTGGATTTTACTGTGCTGCAGTATCAGTGAAATGCAAGCCACAAGGATAATGTGTGGATGTGTTAGAAGTCAATATTTAGATCTAGCAGGGTATTCTGCTTTTGTGCATGTGGTAGTTAGAGATGTTAATTATATGCTTACTTTACTGTCTGCCACCTAAATGCGTGTTACCTGAGAGAGTATTTGGGAAAATGGGGGAGTTTAAAATGGGCACTATGTTTATAACACAACCCAAGTAGACTCCTGTAAATAGAACTTCTGGTACAATAGACAGAAAGTGGGGTATTGAACAGACAAGTTAGATGGAGGTGAAGAGCAACATTGGAGGCGTTAGATATGGACAGCAATTTTAGGATTTTTAATAAGACTGGGAGTTTATATACTTTCTGGTCACATTGGGGACTGAAGGCTAAATGGTTATTGGCTGGAGCTTAAGCATGTTTAGGACATTGGTAAGGATTGTGTGTTAAAGGAAAGTATAGGTGATGGGCCTAGGAATAGCAAGAAAATAGAAAGTGAGCATTAGTGTGGGATTGGGAATATAGATGTCAGTAGTATTGGAATTGCAGAGTAAGACTGTAAGAGTAAAAGAAAGAGGACTGTTGGAGCTTAGCAGAGAATGGATAGGTAAGAATCTGAGATTCATCTGAGTTAAATAGGACATTCCAACCACTACTAGCTGATATGTTGTAGGATGTACTGCAACATTGTTGGAGAATGCTGCATCACCTCTAAACCTGACAAACATGTAAAAGAGTAAAAAGGGTATGCAAGAAAGATGTGCGTTTGGTGAACTGGGAGTGTGTCATTCTTTGAGAACCATGCAAGAATTTGAGAATTAGTTTACACAAGTGTATTTGAGAATCAGAAGGACCAGATAGGTTGAGGAATAGATGTACAGAATCAAATGTCCCAAGGTAAAATAAATATTAAAAACAAAAAGAAGAATGGATTACTTGTAAAATAAATATTGATATTATTATTTTTTATTTGAAGTTTGAAGTTAGTTTGCCAGGATGGTCCATTGGGCCAAGTGAACCCATTTTCAATGGAGTCCTGGGGAGAAAAGCTCCATAGGTACAATATCAAGTAACAATATATAAGAGTAATACAATAGCATAATGTCAGGAAAAGAATAAAAATAAAATAAAGTAAAAAGCAATACAATACAATAATGCAATAAAATAAAGTAAAATACAAAACAATATTGTAATAGTATGTAAGATTGAACAGAAGAGTACATATAAGCATGTGAGAATGTTAATACAGCAGGAATGTGAAGCTTAGTAACAATTCATGTCAATTTAAATTTTTTTTTTAGGAATGTTAAAGGAAGGAAATAGAAGTAAATGCAGAAGAATATAGACTTAAGAGATTATTTACGATGAGTGTATTCCCACAGGGATGTGATTATAGACTGGGGAGGTAAGGTGGTAGCTGGGGATGTTATGTAGGATGGTACATGAGCATTCCCAGTGAGAAGATAAGTATGTGTGATAAGGAAGTAGCTGGGATGTTATGTAGGATGGGAACATGAGCATTCTCAGAGAGATGATAAATGTGTGTGTAGGAGAGTTTTGAAGATGGGAAGGTTGCTGGTGCTGCGGATATGAGGTGGGAGTGAGTTCCAGAGACGGGCAAGGGAAAATGAGAGTAAGAGTTTGCCTGCTGGGCGGGCAGGTTTGTGGAGTTCAATTAGGTTCTGAGTGTTGGTTCTAAGGGGTCTGTTAGGTTGGTGTATGGTGAAGGTTGAGGTGAGTGAGGAACAGAGTGAGGGCTTGAAAATGAGCTTATGAGCATGAGTTAGTTGAGTGTAGGTAAGGTAGTTAGGGAGCTCTAGCCAGTTTAGTTTATGTAGGGCAGTACAGTGATGGGAGGAGGATCTGTGGCCAGTGGTGAATTTAGCGATTTTGTTGTAACAGGAGGAGAGTTTAGTTTTGGTAGAGGATTTTAGGTTGGTTAGAAGTGGGGCCCCATATAGGAGGTAAGGGATTAGATATGTGGTAGAGAGGAGGAGTCTAGTGGATGGAGAGAGGAAGCGAATATGGCGATAGAACATACTAAGTTTTTGGTGTGTTTTTTTAATGTTTGTATGTGGGAATCGAAACTAAACTGATTGTCAATGAGAGCCCCTAACAGTTTAGCAGAGGAAACGACTTCTATGGATGTGTTGTTGTGACTGGTTATAAGGAAAGAGTTTATGTCGATAGTTATGTTTTTGGATGGGGTGAATATCATGTGTTTGGTTTTTGATGGATTTAGAGCTAGGTGGTTTTCATGCATCCATTTTTCAGTTGTTGCGAAGGCATCCTGAGTTAGTTTTAAAAGGGAGGGAATGGAATTAGCAGTACAGATTATTGCAGAGTTGTCTGCATATTGGACTATTTTAGCATTTGGGATATTGTGGTGGAAGTCGTTAATGAAGATGTTGAACAGTAGGGGCCCTAATATGGAACCTTGGGGTACTCCAGTGACTTTGTTGAGGAATGAGGAGGTAGTTTTCTTCCATTTAACTGATTGTTGCCTATTGGCAAGGTAACTTGTAAACCAGTTGATACAGGAGGATGAAAGATGTAGGTTGGAGAGTTTGGCCAGGAGTAGGGAGTGGGAGATGGTATCAAATGCCTTAGATAGGTCTAGGAGGAGGGTGGAGACAATTTGGTTAGAATCTCTAAATTTATTTACAGTTTCGAGGAAGGAGAGTAGTGCACTAGTGGTGCTATGACCGGGTCTGAAACCATGTTGTGTTGGGGTTAGTAGGTGACTATTGATGAGGTATGGTAGTAGTTGTATGTGAATGCATTTTTCCAGGAGTTTGGAGATGGGAGAGAAGATGGCTATGGGCCTAAAGTTAGAGATGTTATTATTGTTACCTCCTTTGTGGTGGGGAATAATGTAGGCTTTTTTCCAAATTTGGGGTACATAACCTTCTTGGATTGACCTATTTATAAGTATACAAATAGGGTACGCGATGGCATCAGCAGCTGTTTCTAGGAAGAAGGAAGGGATGTTATCAGGGGCATTCGAACAAGGTTTTAATTTGAGAAGGAGTTTTTTTATGGTAGATACAGGTATGGGTTTGAGAGAGAAGAGAGGGGTGTGGGAGGAGGAGGAATCTGAGAGGAAAGTGTGGTGGGAATTTCTGGTTGGTGAGAGGAGTTGTTTGTGAATGATGTTAATTTAGATATGGAGTCAGTGAAGAAACTGTTAAATTGGGAGGCTAGGACAGTATCAGAAATATTGTGATCAGGGTGTGGGTTTTCTTTTTTGCCTGGGTTGAAGAGGGAGGAGATGCTGTCCCAGAATTTGGAGATATGGAGATAAAGATTTAAAAAGTAGGGAAAACAGTGGCTTAATTTAAAAAAAAAAAAAAAAAAAAAGCTCAGGAAATGATGAATTTTATTTTCTGTGGGGGAGGTATAATCAGTGGGAAGGATTATTGAAAGTGATGATACTTGAACTTGAGGAAAGGTAAAAAGGAGACCAAGTTCTGCAATATGTATTAAGGCCAGCCACAAAGCTGGAAAAGAACAGGAAGAAGGTAAAAATCGTGACAGCTCATTAACTTTATAAAATTCCAATTCTATTGTGCCAGATGTTCTTCGTGTTTCATTGTTGCAGTCATCACATTTGGGTTATCTGCTTGCAGTAGCCCTCGGTCAGCCTGATTAACAAAGTCTTCGGTCTTGCATTGGTTGCTGTCTCTTCTTCTGTGACGTCAGGTCGTCAGAGGTATAAAACATGCAGCCGATGCCATTACATCAGTCTTTCTTGCCGTGCGGTGCCCGAAGCAGTTCGCAAGTGCTGGTCAGATGACTCCTGAAATTTTTGTTTTCGAGTTTCAGAACCGAAGTCTTCAACTAAATGCTAAGTACCCCGTTGGGGAAACTTTTTCTTGCTCTAAACCGATGTCAGTAAAAGTAAATAATTGCATTACTTGTGGAAAGCAAATACCTCATAAAGATTTTCATTCATACTGTATTCCTTGCCTAGGCCCTGACCACGACATACCTCGCTGTCGGTTTTGTGCCTTATTTAAACTACGAACTATCCATCGTCAGTATATTTTCGCTTCTAAATATTTTGGTACTCTGTTCAATTACCCTGATATGTCTTCGGTAAGCCATCTGACTACCGACATTCCAAAAAAACGCAAAGATAAAGACAGAGACAGGCTGCCTAGGTCCAAAGCTGCCGACGACACTTCTAAGCCAGTCACCAGTTCGCCGGTACTCAGTGAGGTGCTTTCGCAGCCCCTGATACCCGCTACTTCAAATCTACTGAGACCCATTTGGAGTCCAGTATGTCACGAGATGCTTCAACTGTGGGAACTGCAGATGTCTCTACCTTGGATGGGTCCAGAGCCGCTGTGCAGGCAACGGTTTCTGAGGGTGTATTCAGGCCTACTGACTTGGATATTAAACTGGCACCATCTTCTTCTTCAAGGCCTAAAACTCGAACCATGCCTAGAAAACTGATGCTCAGACCGCATGGTCAGGCCTCCAGCCATTCTTATTTGTTTTTTAGGCATAAAGACATTCTTACTTTAATCAGAGGAAGCCAGCCTTCCCCCTCTGAGACCTAGGACTGAGTTTGCTTATGATACTTCTGACCAGGATTCTGAATTTTCTTTTTCCTCTGATGACCAGGATTTACCCTTATCTACCTATGAGGATTCTGATGCTGAGGACTCTATTCCCTCTGCTTCCCCCGCAGAGGATTTCTCTTTTGGTGAAACCTTGCATACTCTCAGGGAGCATTTTTTTGGGAAAGTCAGGATTTCTCTGATTCTAAAAAGAGGCTTAAGGATTTCTTACTCCTGCCCCAGCACAGGCCTTTAGCTATACCTCCTGTACTAGACATTGTTGATGATGCCTTTTCAGAATCTAGCTTGGCCCCTGGTTCTTTACCTCCTGCTCCCAGAAAACCTGATAGATATTACAGGGTCCCTGACTCTTACAAGTTCCTTTTTAAAAATACTACTGCGGATCCTGAGACCATTTCACAGGGACCCAAGGGCATTAAAGCTACTACTGCCAAAAGTCCTACCCCCTCTGATAGAGACTCCAGGACGCTGGATAGATGGGGTAAGAAGGTATACACTTCTGCAACTTTGGCCATTAGGGCCTTAAACTGCCAGTTTCACATGTTAAAGTATCAGCAGCATATTATTGGATTGCTTAAACAGAAAATGATGATTCCTGATTGTGCTGAAAATAAGGATTTACAAGATTTACTGCATTCAGCTGAAAAAGTTGGAAAACATACTTTGTAATGTGGTTTTGATTCACTAGAAGCATCTTGCAGGGCTGCTGTAACTGGGTCTGTACTTAGAAGGCATGCTTGGCTTAAGGAGCAATCCTTGCCAGATCATGTTAAAGCTAAATTACTGGATGCTCCCTTAAATCAGGACCACCTGTTTGGCAACAAGGCAGAAGTTGTTCTTAAAAAGATGGAGGAAAAAGCCAAATCTATGCAAACTGTGAAAGATTTTTTACAAGTACAACCTTCAAGGTTTAGTAGGCATTGGCCTTCCAAAAACTGGTCCTTTCCTGCCTTTTCCGGACCTTCTCAGTCCAAACCCAGATCCAGCAGAGCTCTCAGGCTTCAGTCCCAGGGTACGCACAGGACTAAGCAATGGGGGTCTCCACTTCCAAATCTGGGAGTAATAAAACTCCCCCTGTGGTAAACTGTCTCAATGACTTCTTTTTAAAACTTCCATGCACTTCTCAACTGACTGCCTCTTTGGGGGGGAAAGATTGCTCTTCATGCAAAGAACTGGGAACTCATTACCCAGGACAAATGGGTTTTAAATAGTGTCCCAGGGATACAGATTTCACTTCCACATGTTACCAACACCAAGCAGGTGGCCAGATCTACCCTCAAATCAGTGGGCAGAGGCCCAAAAGCAAGTACTTTCTCTCTCAAGCATGGGGGCTATTCAGTTGGTACCAGAAGAGGAAAAGGGACATGGTTTCTACTCAAGACTTTTCCTGGTACCCAGAAAAGACAATTCATGGTGTCCTATTCTGGACCTGTCTACTCTAAACACCTTTTTGGTGATTCCAAAATTCAAGATGCTGACTCTTTGCAAGTTGCTTCCCGTGCTAGGGAAAGATGCCTGGTTAGCAACACTAGATTTAAAGGAAGCATTCCTGCACATCCCAGTCAGGGAATCTTGCAGAAGATACCTACGCTTCAAAGCAGTCTACATGCATTATCAGTTCTCTGCACTGCCCTTTGGCTTATCTACTGCGCCCAGGGTATTCACAAAGTGCCTAGCTCCAGTCATTGCATTTTGCAGACAAAGAAATATTCAAATATACCCATACCTGGACGATTGTCTAATTCAGGCAGAAAGCCAGGACATACTTTTGAATCATCTGGCCTTTGTACAAAGGGTGCTGACTTGTCTGGGGTACACCATAAACGAAAATAAATCACACCTGGTACCCTGTCAACAAATTATATTCCTGGGAGCAAGCTTGAATACAGCTTCCCAGATGGCTTTCCTCACACCAGAGAAACCAATTCATTTGACAACCTACTTCAAACAAGTGGCCGCAAAAACCCTGCTATCTGCAAGGCAAATACTGCAAGCCTTGGGGTTCATGGCCTCCTGCATTCTTCTAATTCCATATGCAAGACTGCATATGAGGAAACTACAGTGGTATCTAAAAAGCCTATGGTGTCAACATTCTCAGGATCTAGAAGCAATGATTCCTATCATACCTTGCCTACGCCTAGAGTTCCTTTGGTGGGCAGAGGCCTGCCACCAAAACAAGTGACTACCATTCATACTACCGCCTGCTGTCCAAACCCTAACAACAGACGCATCAGACTATGTATGGGGGGCTCACCTGGCAGGGAAGTGCATTCAGGGAAAAATTAACCCAAGTCGAATGCACCTGCATATCGATCAAAAAGAAATGTTAGCTGTACAGAGTGCTCTGACAACCTTCAAGGACCACATTCTTCCAGGACAATTAATGGTAAAGACGGACAACACTACTGTTATGTGGTACATAAACAAGCGGGGGGGGGGGGTAAACATTCTTACCCCCTCTGCAGACTAGCCATGGCATTGTGGAACACAGCCCTGAGCTACCAAGTGCATCTACAAGCTCAATTTCTGCCAGGAAAACTAAATACACTGGCAGACGAACTAAGCAGATACATCATGGACCCACACGAGTGGAAACTGGAACCAAGGATTTTCAACTTGTTGACAAGCAAATGTGGGAGCCCAGATAGAGACCTGTTTGCCTCCCCCCAGAACTATCAATTGGGCAAATTTTGCACAAGGACTCCCCACAAACAAGCTTGGAAAGTGGATGCTCTGTCCTTCAGCTGGAAAAACCTATCAGTTTATGCCTTTCCTACTCTGCCTCTGCTCTCCAAAGTACTGCTAAAGGTCAAACAAGACAAACCAAGGACGATTTTGATTGCACCAGACTGGCCACGCCAACACTGGTGTCTCCTCTTGCACAGGGTGTCGCTGTTGGCCCCATGGCACCTGCCTCACACTCCTACCCTATTGTCTCAGCAGGGAGAACCAGATTCTGCAACCTCAGCTTCAAACACTGAACCTAGCAGCCTGGCTAATTACCTAATCTCTCCTTTACCATCCCTCAGTAAACCAGTGATGGATATCATTTTACAGGCAAGGAGGCCTTGTACTAGAAAATCTTATGCTGAAAAATGGAAAAGATTCTGTGCCTTAAACCAATCTCAAGGGATGAGCACAGCAGTGCCTAATTTACCTCAGATTTTGCAATACTTAACTGAGATGCTTCACAAGGGCCTGTCTTTCTCCTCCATCAAAATTCACGCCTCAGCCATTTCAGCTCATTATAACACAGAACCTCCCCTCTTCTCTCATCCACTGCTCAAGCAGTTCCTCTGAGGGGCCAAAAGTTTACGACCACCCAGGAGAACTCCAACTCCTGCCTGGGACCTTAACTTTGTATTGGAAAAACTCTCTCTTCCTCCTTTCGAGCCAGCTGCTACTACAGACTTAAAATTCCTTTCTTGGAAAACAGCTTTCCTTTTAGCAATCACGTCAGCAAGAAGGGTATATCTGAATTACAAGCCCTTATGGCAGTGGAGCCTTTCATCATCTTTCATGCAGACAGGGTGTCCTTCAGGACCAATCCCTCCTTCATGCCCAAGGTGGTATCCATTGTGGCCCTTAATCAGACCATTCATTTGCCAACCTTCTTTCCTAATCCACAGAACAAAGGGGAACGGATACCGCACTCCTTAGATATGCACAGACAACTTAGATTCTACTTGGACAGGACTAAACCTCAAAGGAAATATGAACAACTGCTGGTGGCATTTGTTGCAGGGGCAGAGGGGAAAGCTATTTCAAAGCAAATCATTTCTAAATGGATAGGCCATTGCATTCATTTCTGCTACAAGCACCATGGAAAACCTATCCCCCAGGGGATCAGACCCCACTCAACCAGAGCTGCATCTACCTCTACAGCCTTTCTCAGAGGCGTTACCTACCAGGGACATCCTAGAAGCTGCGACTTGGAGTTCTGTACATACTTTCACCAAGCATTACCATCTGCCAATTTTCTCTAAATCCAGAGCTGGCTTTGCCACTGCAGTCTTGCAGAGCCTTATAGCTGGCCCTAATGCTATCTAAATTCCTCCTCCCATGCTTAGCTTTGGGAATCTACCCAAATATGATGACTACAACAGTGAAACAAGAAGAACATAGTACAGTTGTGTACACTTACCATAAATGTAGATGTTAGAGTGTATTCACTGTTGCAGTCCTGGTTACCCTTCCTTCAGCCTCCTTTCTTCTTTTGGCTATACCTCTACTCTCATTTACTACGCTTAAAAGATTTTTGGTGTATTTGCTTTTTGGTTGGAGGTATAACCTTGTATTTTTATATATTTAATTGCTTCCCATTTGGGGGGCACCTGACATCTAGGGCAAGAAAAACTGATGTAATGGCATCGGCTGCATGTTTTATACCCCTGATGACCCGACGTCACGGAAGAAGAGACAGCAACCGACGCAGGACCCAAGACTTTGTTGATCAGGCCGACTGAGGGCTACTGCAAGCAGATGACCCAAATGTGATAACTGCAACAGTGAATACACTCGAACATCTACATTTATGGTAAGTGTACACAACTGCACTTTTTGGCAAGAAGGTTGAAATATATTATAGGGCAGTTAATACATGGAAACCAGGGGTGATGCTGATTGACAGACCAGCATGCAATACTGTTAAAATGCTTAATTTTTTGATAAAGTACAATTGTTAGGGCAGGCTTATGTTTTAGATGCAAAGCAGGCATTTGATTGTATATTTTGGCAGTTCCTGAAGGGGGTGCAAGAATGCTGCTCCTGTTGAGCTCTTCTCTGCTAGTGAGAGTAGCAGGGCTTGCCTGAACCTTGTCTGGCACAAGCTGAATGGTAAACCAAGCAGAGGCTAGCAGGATTGGCTAGATTTCTGTGTTACTAGAATCTTCTATATTTTTTCTGGTATTTAAACCCCACATTTGAGCTGGTTTGGGCATGTTTGTACTAGGCTCTGCTGAGGTGCATCATCTTTGGGACCTTTTACAAAATTCCTGAGTCTCCAAGACCAATCTAAATGCTTTTTCATTTATTTTCACTTATTTTATTGCATTTGCACTTGCCTTTCGTTTTTATCTGTGCCTTATAGCTAATTTATCACATTTCCACTTTTTTAAAATGATTTACTGATTAACTGCATTGCATTACTGTTCAACTGTATTTATTTGCTATTTACTGCAATTCATTACTGTTTAACTGCATTTTACTGCATTTCATTACCGTTTAACTGTACTTTTCATACTGTGAGTTCTGTTTTGCAAGTGTTAATCTTTCTTTTTCTGTGAGTTTGTGTGTTCGTAACCCTTAGATTGAGTAACTTAGTCTGGATACACGTTTGCTGCATCCAGGGCTGTTTGTTTTTGCCCTCTGTGTTTCTGGCAGCAATCTTGTGTTGGGAGGGGCCTATCTTCTCTGCTAGTGAGAGTAGCAGGACTGCCTGGACCTTTTCTGGCACAAGATAATTGGTAAAGCGAGCAGGGGCTAGCGGGATTGGCTAGATTTCTGTGTTACTTAAAACTTCTATTCTTTGTGGTATTTAAACCCAGCCTTTTGAGCTGGTTTGGGGTTGTTTATGCATCGTGCACTGCAGCTGCACTGTTTTTTACCCTTTGCGAGGTATTCAGCTCCAAATACTTTCCCTTAGTAGCAAGTGTGTGATCACCAAGAAGTACTCATCTTAGACCTTCCACTTTTTACCCCCCTTAGCTCTCTCTGGCCTCTCTCCGTCTGGTTCTGACAAATATAGATGGACAATTTCCTATGGTTGGTTTCTCCTGTCAGTCTGACATGGGCATCCTGAGACAGTGTAGCAGGTGCCTAATATGCATGGACAACCCTCTACTACTACCCCCTAGGAACATAGTTTGTGAGAGATGCAGTTGCATTAAGAACCTACAGTCCAGTATATCTAGTATTGAGAAAGTTGTCAACAGAAACACCACACCTCAGACACCACTCACACCCACATATGTGGAGGTCCTCAACTAAAACATACCCAAATAAGAGACCTCCGAGGCAAAAATGCACACAAACTTCACAGCGCAGCACACCACACACCTGTCTCGCAGCCACTGAGGTCTAAATATAAACCCAACATATTAGTCATAGGAGACTCCATTGTGAGACACACAGATGTAGCCCTCACCATGCTAGATAAGGAGAAAAATCACTGTTCTCCAGGTGCCAGAATCTGCCATATCACACATGCACTCAAGTCTGTCAACAACAGATATTGTTATGACTCTGTCATAGTCCATATTGGTGTGAATGACTTGAGACGTACCTCCCTGGACTATATGAAGAGAGACATGATCAGGTTCACTGAATATGTCCCAGGCAGGTAAGTTCCTAGCCTTAAGCAGCATTTTACCATCACCCAGAATGATACTACCAAAAGCATATCCAAAACTAGTCAAAAACAAATTAAAACAAAAGAAATGGTTCCGTGGTCAATAAAGGCTAGCAAATTGTAAAATACAATCGAGAAACAGTTGAATAACTGGAAATACAATGAACTTGGAGTACCACAATGTATTGAACGCTTTCATCAAAACGACTTGATTAGAAAACAAGTATAAACAGAAGTACAACATATAAATACCATCAATTGCACATAATTAATTAATCAATCAATTAATCAAATAATAAAATGTTTAAAGACCTACTTACAATAAATCAGAAATGTATCACTATAAAACCACTTATAATAACACTATTTTAAAGTTAATCAAATATAGACCCTCCATCTTTATTAAGACCTAACCTTCTATATTTTAAAAAACATTTAATGTTACTCATTCCATTTAACCCAAGTTTTCTATCAGCTCCCAATTTTACCTGCCATAACTTTTCCCTCTGCTCCAAGTAATTCTTGAAATCTCCTCCCCTCAAATCAACATTACCAACTTCCAGAATAGAAAAAAGAAATTTTTTGAAATTCATACATTCTGACAATTTTTTATATAAAGCATTCTTATTTTTAGTATTGATACTATAAACATGCTCCCTTATGCATTCACGTAAGGTACGTGTAGTCATCCCTACATAAAATGCAGGGCACCCACTACAAAAACCATTGTACACGACACCCTTTGTCAAACAATTTGCATACCCTGGAACCTCAAAAGTCTAATCAATGTGCCCAACAGTAATATAAGGTCCTTCGTGTATGTACCTCCAAAAATTACATTGTCCACATTTGTACATACCCCTTTTCTGGGCATCTTTAAAGGATTTTGGTACAGTATGATCCCTTTCCAACAGTTTTTTTAATGCTGGAATTGTTCCTAAATAATTTTAACCAACTCCCTGTTCCCCTCCAATATTTTCCAAGTCTTGCTTAAAATGTGTTGAATGTCCCAACCATCTATTGTCATATCTAAGGAGCATACTATATCAAAGTTGCCCCCTTGAATTTTAGTATTTGGACCAGTTTCCAAAGCAACTCTCAATGATTAACATTAAATGTTTTTTAAAATATAGAAGGTTAGGTCTTAATAAAGATGGAGGGTCTATATTTGATTAACTTTAAAGTAGTTTTATTATAAGTGGTTTTTATAGTGAGACATTTCTGATTTATTGTAAGTAGGTTTTTAAGCATTTTATTACCTGCATAAAATCAGTCATTTAATCAGTTGATGGTATTTATATGCTGTATTTCTGTTTATACTTGTTTTCTGATGAAGTTGTTTTGATGAAAGCATTCAATAAATTGTGGTATGCTAAGTTTGTTGCATTTTCAGTTATTCAGCTGTTTCTCAACTGTATTTTACAATTTGTGAGCCTTTATTGATCACTGAACCATTTATTTTGTTTTAATCACCCAGAATAATGCCTCAGTACAAATGGAAAATGAGTGACTTTAACAATTGGCTTAGTTTCTGGTGTCATTCCAATGGGATCCAGTACCTAACAGCCTGGGAAAACATGATCGACCGACCATGATGTTTTGCTAGAGATGGGCCTGCATTTGTCTCCCTTGGCCTTCAGGCTTCTGGTAAAGGCTCTTGCCTTCCCCATAGTGCCTTTTTTAGACAATGCCATGAGGTCAAAACTACCAACCTGAAAATTTCATCAAAACACAAATTAAAGGACATGCTGCTAAATTCTAGGAGTCTAAGCATGAAACTGCACTCATTGCAAGCATTCTTAAACCTGGAAGATACTGACATTTGTGCAGTCACAGAAACCTGTTTCAAAGCTGTGGAGAGCACCCCAGCCATACCAGGTTACTCATCCTACTATACATTCAGACCCCAAACCGTGGGCAATGAAGCAAAAGAAATTGGAGTTTCAAAATATATATTGAAGATGTGCACACCACCAGATTGGTCAAACAGTATGACTCACAGGAGACACTCAAGGTGCAGTTAACATTTGAAAAGACCCCTATTCAAATCATAGCTAGCTACAGGCCCCCAACTTTGTTTCAAGATGCCCACTCCACCCATCTGGACCTCTTCACATCAATCAGGATTCAACCATTTATCCTGATCCTGGGTGACTTTAACTGTCCAGCCATAGATCGGAAGAACTACTCATGCCAAAACACAAATGTCCAGAGATTCCTTGATTTTGTCAGTGCAAATGCCTTGGACCAGTTGGTCGCAACCCCTGCAAGAGGTGATGATATCTTGGACTTAGTATTAACCAACATGAGTAATCACGGCAGCATCTCTACATTGTCATCCTGCCAGGTAAGATCCGACCACAAAACAGTCAGTTTCAAAGTCACCATCTCCCACAACCACTTCAAGCGGACCCAGAGGGTCAAACATAAAAACTTCTCCAGAGTGGATTGCAACCTTTTGAGGAAAGGTATAAATGGCTTTATAGCTCCCTTCACTCTGTAGGAACTTGCACAAATACTCAAACCTTCACCAGAGTACTAAACAAGCATTTATATAGCTGTATGCAATCGGAGATACCCAAAAGGACAAAATCATCCTCTTCAAGGAAGAGTAAACCTGTCTGGTGGACGTCTGCAATAAGTAAACTCTATAATTAAAGGAAAAAGAAATGCTGTCCATGACCAAGAAGGAGCAGGTGCCTAACTGGAAGCAATCTCTCCTTAACCTCAACAAGCAAATAAGAGCATTAGTGAAATCCTCCAAAGTCCAAACTGGCCACATCTACAAAAGACATTCATAAGGCCTTCTTCACATATGTCCGCAATCTCAAAGGAAGCACCTAGCTCTGCTCAGAACTGGTGGTCAAGGACACCACATACACAAATGCTATAGATAATAGCCAACCTGCTGGCAGACAGGTTCAGCGAAAACTTTACCCCTCTGCCCCCACATCAGTAAATCAGGGCATCCCCAGCAGCCCCCCCCCCAATTTCTATGGAGCACTGCCATCTCAAAGGCCTTCATGGGACCCAATAACATCCCAGGCTGCATCCTACATGAACTCAGGCAGAAACTTGCAGCACCGTTAGGCACCCTATTCAACCAAAGCCTGAGTACCGGCTTCTTCCCAGCCGAGTGGAGGACAGCCACTGTTATCCCTTTACCCAAAGGTGGAGAGCATCCACTTGTTGTGTCTTTCGGCTTTTCCCGGTTAGGGTTCGCCACAGCGTATCTCGGGTCCGCTAATGATTGGCAGTAGATTTTTACGTGCCGAGTTGCTGGCCCTGACACACAACCTTCAACGAAGGTACACCCATTCATGCATGTCTCCACACAGAAGACGCTCTAGCTGAGAATCGAACAGGACGTCTTACTGTGAGGCGACAATGCTACCGCAGCACCACCACCGCAAAAGCCACCTGATCCAGGAAATTGTAGACTCGTCAGCCTAACTAGCCTGATCTGCAAGGCCATGGAACAGATCATCAAGGACCTCATTAACAAGGACATTGGCAACCTCCAAACACTCTATCCCTCACAGTTTGGTTTTGGCCAGGAGAGGTCATGCCTATTAAATGTGGTTGACTTCGAGACAGTCACCTAAGACTGTGCACACCTAATGCCTTGACCTGCCCAAAGCCTTCGATACTATTCCCGACTCGGGTATAATAGATAAACCCTTTCAACTAGGCATCAATCCATATGTTACAAGATGAGTAGCAAACTGACTCACTGATAGTACCCACTTAGTCAAAATAGGAGAAGCCACCTCAAGCAGTAGATCTGTAACGTGCGGTGTACCCAAGGGATCATTCTCAGGGCCTCTGTTGTTTGGGATGTACTTTTCTGAGGTGCAGGCCAAAACCAGTGGGCTATAGCTGACCATATTTGCAGATGACTGCAAGCTGGGCGCTGTCATCAATTCCCCTAGTGATGTGGACATCCTCCAACAGGGTCTCACCCAATCAAATGACTGGTGCCAGAAACATGGGCTCAAACTGGATGCCAAAAAATGCATCATCCCCTTTGGGGAGATGTCCCCACAAATTTTCACATTAATAACAAGCTCCTAAGAGCGGAGTCCCTCGTGAGGGACTTGGGCAGCCATGTTGATAGAAAACTGACTTTTGACCACTATAATGTCTCCATTGTACGGAAAACTTTTTACATGGCCCACCTCATTAGGAAGGGTATCTCATCCAGGGCCAAAGAAGTCATAACATCCCTGTATTCTTTCCTTATATGACCCATTGAGTACAACGCCCCTTTCGGCATGTACCTTGCAAAGCACATGCAGCAACTGGAGAGACCACAGAGGTTCCTCATCAGGAGATTCCAGGGCCTCAAACATCTAACCTATACAGATAGGCTGAAAGTCCTGTCCCTCTACTCAGTCTCATACAGACTGCTCAGTGGTGATGTCTGTCTGGCATACAAAGCAATCTCAGATGCCGCCTTGATGGGACTGCTGCATGTCCACAAGTCAAGCTCCATTCGAGTAACCCGCACACGCAACCTCAACCTGGTTTGTGACAGCAATAGGACTTGTTGGTGGGACAGATTTGTGTCCCTGAGACTCCCCCTTCTGTGGAATATACTCCCACTCCACATCAGCAGAGTTCCTCATTGACCCTTTTAAGTGCAACCTGGATAACTGAATGTGGAACAGAAAATACACCCTGGGATTTCACGTGTCCCTGCTGGACAGGGGCATCAGGTGTTGACTTGTTGGAACATGGGCTAAATTCTTGACTAGACTTGCAAGGACATCAGGGCCAATAGCCTAGTAACTTTCTATGATTCAAGAATTGTATCATCAGCCATTGCACCACTTCTGAATCAATTAGGTAAGTGTTAGAGCATCTCAAGTGATTAGAGGAACAAGATAAGGTTGCCCCTTTTCCCTACTAACTTTCTTTTGTGCTGCCTTTGGACCCTTTGCTGTCAGTATTTGAGAATATGTGGACATGAGAGTAGTTTGGGTAAGTGACAAAGAACATAATGACTATATGTAGTTGATATTTTATGAATGCAAACAGCTAAGAATGCTTGATCTAGACAGCTTGGAAGATTATGGAAGAGTTTGTAGACTGTGTAAGATACAGGAATAATCCTAGGAAAATGCAGACTATGTTGCTTGAGACATACCCTGTAAAGGGAAATTAAGGGAGGCAATTGAGATTAAACGACATGTAAAATGTATGATATGGAGGACTCGTACTTCCACAGAAAGTTGAGGTATGAAAAAATGATAAATATTAAGGGACCAGATGCATTTATTGTAAAGGTTGTGGTACGTATGTTTTAAAGCAGTGACATAATTGCATGGATTTAGATAGCTTTAGGCTGTGTAGTGCAGACATAATTGGACTTAGTGTTTTTATTTAAAAGCATTGTATGTAAGATCATTGCATGTGTGGTGGAAGAGAGGTACCTTACCTGGGACTGAACTTTTGCAACAGGATATGGTGCATATGAAAAGGGGTGTAACAAAAACTTAATTACATTAATGCAACACAAGTAATGATTTTACCATAAAGGTTAATGTTTAGAGATGGGAAAGTAGAACTCTGTTTTCTGGGTTTGACGGACTTTAGGAAACTGCAAGAGGAGCAAGAACAAGCATATATGCAAACCAAGGGATCCAATCATGGAGGAAATGAATGACATTAAGGGAAACTGAAAGGTTATTGACGAAGATCAGATATGAAGGATTAAAGATATGCAAGGCATATGAAAGAATAATGGAAATAATGTTTGGAGCAAGGGGGAAGAGAAATGATGGAAAAATATAAACTGGTTTAGTTGTTAGGGGCAGTTTTAGTGAGAAGAGATGAATCATTACTGATCAGGATTGTGCAAGATCTTGAAACTAAGGTGGCAAAACCCATAAGAGAAAGCGAGGTAATATTGGATGGTAAAGTCGGGAACAGAGGCTGGAAAAATAAAAAAAAATTGTTGAGTAGGCCCCTACGTTCAAACACAGTATCTAACCATGTTTGACTGAAAAATAAAAAGTGTCTTATTGGTGAAAAAGATGGAATGAGGATGGTTTGGTGTTGTATATGCCTAAGGTGGAAGAAATGGCTAATTTGATATACTATATATCTGTGCCCTTTTGGATAGCTGTTAGAGAATGTTTTGGTAAGAGTTTTTGTACTAGTCAGGAAAGAACCGCTACAAGAAATGTGCACCTTTTAATTTTTTTTTTTGCTGCTGTTCTGTAGGAATGAGGCACATAATTAAAACGTAGAAATTAGAAAGCATCCCAAAGCTTTGAGTGGATGGATAAAGCAGAGTTGGAATTGGAGAGAAGAATGCTAACTGTAGGTTGAAAAAAGATAGAAGGAAAGTGAAACTACAGTGGAGAACATGGCTGATAAACTAGATTAAAATGAGATGTGAAAAAAGAGGAGACAGCTGTGTGGGAAGTAGAATAGTTATGAGTTATTAGAAAGTGTCAGATTTGGAATTTGTTGTTTGTGAATGTTGATTATAAACATGTTTGAGAAGGAAACTAAGAGGACTAAAAAAATAGTATTTGTGAAAACTGTCTTACCAGATATATGCTTGTCCGTGATCTTTAGTCTTCACTGTACCTTTTCTGAAGTATGAAAAATTAAACTTGCTGTATAAGACAATAATTTCCTTCAGCCATACCTAAACTCTTGAGATGTCTTCCCAGCAGCGCAGAATTGAATTGTGTCCAAGACATGATTCCAAAAGACTAAAAGCAATCTCATTTTTTTCTAATCTTTTTGATAACTGAAATATGATCCAAACGGAGATCACTCAAAGGTAAGTTATGATCTGAGAAATGTACATGCAGTATACAAAATGCACTGTGTACCAGATAAGTAATAGAAATCAAATACAGTACTTTATGTGACTAGGCTACTCGTTTGAAACATTGATTTTTATTTATTTCATTTTGTTTATTGGGTGAATAGACTCTTGAGTCTATATTAGAACATCGAAGTTTCAAAACTTCGAATGTTCTGATATAGACCCCCTATTCAGCGAAAGCTGAAAATATCGAAGCAACAGAAAACCAAATTTTTTCCTAGGGAAAGAATTCCGTTGTCCATTTCTGTTTTGGTATTTTCAGCGCTGTGGTGGAAAGTTATGGGTCGGGTTCAGTAAGTGTGCGATTGAGTGCGGGTTTGGTTAGTTAGGGTTAGGGCGCGGGTTAGGTATGTGTGCGATTGTGTGGACGTGAAGGTTAGGGCGGGGTAGGTGAGTTTAGGGTTAGGGCACGGGTCAGGTAAGTGTGCAATAGTGACGGACCTTAGGGTTAGGGTTTGGGTTAAGGTAAGTGGATAGTTAGTTGTGTGTGTATAGTTTAGTGTAGGGTTAGGTGTAAGATTTTAGGTGTATGTGTGTGGATGGCTGTTTGGTGTGCTTGTGTTGTGTGTATGTGTTTTGGAACAGCAAATTTCTTCCTTAGGAAAAAATTTGCTGTTCTGTATGTTCGATGTTTTCAGCTTTCGTTTAATAGGGGGTCGATATTAGAATATTCGAAGTTTTGAAACTTCGATGTTCTAATATAGACCCCACTCTTTTCAACCCCAACCTGGGCCATAGTGACTTTAATACATAGAAGCAAAGAAAATATCTCAAAGTTTCCATATTTAGTGTTGAAATGCATTTTGTAGCATATGCGGTATTCAATAAAAAATGTTGCACTAAAGTTTGTAGTCCCATATATCATACATCAGTGGCAGATTATGTACTTAAAAACTCAAGCATTCATGAAACATTTATATTTGGTGCACTGCAAATTTGTAGAGAATCTCGCATTCTGCGAAGCAGAATGTTTACAATACCATTTGTTTGTATGTTACAAGTTCTACTGCTAATTCTTCTAACTGTAAATTAAACCTGCTACACTTGCCTTTCTAGTAACTAAAGATGTTCATCGTGTTTCACTGTTGCAGTCATTACACTTGGGTTATCCTGCTGGCAGGCTACCCGCAGTCGGCCCGAGTTCCAAAGTCTAGGTCCGGAGTCGGTTGACGTCGCCTCTTCCCTGACGTCAGTGCGCCAGGGGTATAAAAGATGCAACAGACGCCATTTTCTTCAGTCTTTCTTGCCGTGCGGTGCCCGAAGCAAAAGCAGTTCGCAAGTGCCGGTCGGCCGACTCCTGAGATTTTCAAAATAGAGTTTCAGAACCGAAGTCTTCAATAAAGCCAAGTACCCCAATGGGGAAACTTTTTCTTGCTCCAGACCGATGTCAATAAAAGTTAACAATTGTATTTCTTGTGGGAAGCAAATACCTCATAAGGACTTTCACTCTTACTGTGTTCCTTGCCTAGGCCCTGACCACGACATTACTAGTTGTCGGTTTTGTGCTAGATTCAACAAACGCACTGTTAAACGTCGGTTTGATTTTGCTTTACATTATTTTGGCCGAAGGTTTAACTATATAATGCTGTCGGAACGACCGACGACAGGAATTCATAAAAACACAAAGACAAGGAAAAGGACAGGCATCCGAGGTCCAAAACCGATGACGAAGCCTCTTCTAGGCCAGTTGCCAGTTCGCCGATTCTCAGTGAGGTGCTTTCGCAGCCCCTGACACCCGCTACCTCAGAGCCACAGGCCATATCAGACTCCCACGTAGAGACAACTAGGCCTCTGGATACTCAAGGTATTGGGCCTATGGAAACTAATCCCTCAGATGGGTCCAGAGCCGCTGAGCAGGCATCGGCTTTTGAGGGTATTTTCAGACCTTCACAGCTTACTATTAAGTCCTCTGCAGCAGCCAAGGTACAATCAAAGACACCATTAAAGACAAGGAAACAAGTACAGCATTCTCCTGGACAGTCATCCATGCCAAAGAAACAGATGCTTAAAATGGCGGAAGACTTAATTACTTTGATCAGGGGTTCCCATCGCCCTACTGATAAAAGGCCTAGGCAAGACACTGACTATGATTCCTCTGACCAGTTTTCTATTTCCTCTGATTCCTCTTCAGATCAGGGCTATTCCCTTCCTCCCTATGAGGACTCTGATGCTGAAGAATCTATACCTTCAGCCTCTCCACTTGACGGTTATTCTTTTGGGGAAACTGCACACCATGAGGGAGCATTTCCACTAGGAGAGCCAGGATTATTCAGAATCCAAGAAAAGGCTCAGAGATTTTCTTTTACTGCCTCAGCACAGGACCCTGGCTAATCCCCCCTGTGCTTGATATTGTTGATGATGTTTTCTTTGAATCCAGTCTGTCTCCTGATTCTTTACCCCCTGCACCAGTCAAGCCAGGCAGGTATTACAGGGTCCTTGACTCTCATAAATTTCTTGATAAAAACCCTGCTGCTGACCCAGAAACAATTTCTCGGGGTCCCAAAGGGGTTAAGGCTTCCACTGAAAAAAACCCTGTCCCCTCTGATGGGGATTCTAGAGCTCTGGATAGATGGGGAAAAAAGTTTACACTTCTGGTACTTTAGCTGTAAGGGCTTTAAACTGCCAGTTTCACATGGTTAAATATCAACAGTATCTCATGTCTTTGTTAAAACAGAAAATGCTTACAAGCTCAGAAAATCCTGACAATAAGGAAATGCAGGAATTATTGCATGCAGCTGAACAAGTGGGAAAGCATACTCTGCAATGTGGTTTTGATTCATTAGAGGCTTCTTGCAGAGCCGCAGTTACAGGCTCTGTCATTCGAAGGCATGCTTGGTTGAAAGAACAAAGTTTACCTGAACATGTTAAAGTAAAATTATTGGATGCTCCACTACAGCATGATACTTTGGTGTTAAGGCAGAAGAGGAGTTAAAGAAAATGGAGGATAAAGCAAAATCTATGCAGACAGTAAAGGATTTCTTACAGGTTCAAACACCTAGGTTTAGTAGAAACTGGTCTTCAAAAAATTGGTCCTTTTAGGTGTCAGACAGGCCACAAAGAGGGAGATACAGACGCCCAAGAGGCAGATCTCAGCCCCAAAGCTCCTACAGACCTAAACAATGGGGTGCTTCTACCCCCAAAAGAGGAGAAGACAAATCACAACCTTACAGGAACCAGTCCCAAAGACTTCCCTCTACAAAGGCCAAGCACTTACCTTTTGGCAGCACCCCTAGGGGGAAAGCTAGCACTTTTCGCACAAAATTGGCACATAATCACCCAGGACAAATTGGTACTGAATATAGTTTCTCAAGGTTACAGGTTCCACTTTCACATCCTTCCAAAATCAAAAGGTATGCCGGACCTGCCACAAAACCAATGGGCAGAAGCATAAAAGGAAATTGCTGCTCTCATGGACATTGGAGCTATTCAAAGAGTACCACAGCAAGAACAGGGGCAAGGATTTTACTCAAGACTTTTCCTGGTACCCAGAAAGGACAAAGCCTGGAGACCAATATTGAACTTGTCAATCCTAAATACTTTTCTGGATGTTCCAAAATTCAAAATGTTAACACTGCAGCAACTTCTACCCATGCTGGGCAAGAAGGCTTGGCTAGTTACTTTGGACCTCAAGGAGGCATACCTGCATGTCCCAATCAGACAATCTTGCAGAAGATACCTCAGATGCATAGCTGGCTCAATGCATTACCAATTCTCTGCACTGCCCTTTGGCTTATCTACCGCGCCCAGGGTCTTCACAAAATGCCTGGCACCAGTAATTGCATTTTGCAGACAAAAAGGAATTCAAATATATCCCTACTTGGACGACTGCCTTATTCAAGCAGAGAGCAAGGACATTCTACTAAAACATCTGGCGTTTGTAAAAAGATTACTAATTTGCCTAGGGTACACTGTAAACGAAAAGAAATCAAAACTATTGCCCTCTCAAGAGATAATATTCCTGGGTGCAAGCTTAAATACAACTGCCCAGATGGCTTATCTCACGCCAGACAAACAAAGGCAACTGACTCAATACTTTCAAATAATGACAACAAAGACCCAGCTCCCTGCAAGAAAAATTCTGCAGGCCCTGGGTTTCATGGCATCCTGCATTCTACTAATTCCATATGCAAGACTGCATATGAGGAAACTACAATGGTATCTAAAAAGTGTTTGGATTCAACATTGCCACAGCCTGGAAACAATAGTAACTATAATTCCTTGTCTACAGCAGGAGTTTCTATGGTGGTCCCGGGCTTGTCACCACAACAAGGGACAGCCTTTCATGTTGCCCACAGCCAGGCAGACAATAACGGATGCATCAGATTATGCCTGGGGGGAGCACATGGCAGGAAAATGTATTCAGGGCACGTGGCCCAAGGAACAAATGCATCTTCACATCAATCAAAAAGAGCTGTACAGAATGCCCTGACAGCCTTCAAGGATCTACTACATCCAGGACAACTATTACTAAAGACTGACAACACCACAGTTATGTGGTACATAAACAAGCAAGGGGGCACACATTCCTACCCCCTCTGCAGGCAAGCCATGACTTTGTGGAACACAACACTGACCTATCAAGTACATCTGCAGGCACAATTCCTGCCAGGAAAGAAAAATACACTGGCAGACGAACTAAGCAGAAATCTCATGGATCCGCACGAATGGAAACTAAATCCACAGGTCTTCAGCATGATAACAAGGAAATGGGGACGCTCAGACATAGATCTTTTTGCCTCCTCTCACAACTGCCAACTACAGAAATTCTGCACAAGGACTTAACACTCACAAGCATGGAAAGTGGATGCTGTTTCATTCAACTGGAAAACCCTGACAGTTTATGCCTTCCCTCCACTGCCTCTTCTTCTGAAGGTACTCCTAAAAGTCAGACAAGAGAAGCCAAAAATTATCCTGATTGCCCCAGACTGGCCACGCCAGCACTGGTACCCAGTCCCAAAGACCTTGTCTCAAGGCCCAGCCTGGCCTTTACCTCAAATTCCTCATCTACTGACTCAACAAAACAACCAGATTCTACACAGTCAACTCAGAACCTTAAATCTGGCTGCATGGCAGATAATATAGTCACTCAGACCACACCTCTCTCTCTAAAGCTGTTATGGATGTCATTTTAGAAGCCAGGAGGCCCAGCACTAGGAAAACCTATGCAGAAAAATGGAAGAGATTCTGTGCTTGGAACCAGGCACAAGGACTCGAACCACTTGTTCCAAATATACCTCAGATTTTACATTACCTAACTGAGATACTGGACAAAGGCCTATCCTTTTCATCTATTAAGATCCGTGCCTCTGCCATTTCAGCTCATTACAATACGGAACCTCCTATTTTTTCGCATCCACTACTAAGACAGTACCTCAGAGGGGCAAAAAACATAAGTCCCCCAAGGAGAGCACCAATACCTACTTGGGACCTCAATTTTGTTTTAGAAAAACTCACACTGCCTCCTTTTGAGCCAGCCAGCACAGCTGATATAAAATTTCTATCATGGAAAACTGCTCTGCTCCTAGCAATAACTTCAGCAAAAAGAGTCTCAGAGTTACAGGCATTAATGTCAGTGGAACCTTTCATCATTTTTCATCAGGACAGGGTCTCTCTAAGGACAAACCCAACGTTTATGCCAAAGGTGGATTCCAGTGTGGCTCTTAACCAAACCGTTCATTTGCCAACTTTCTATCCAAATCCCCAGAATAAAGGGGAGTGACTTCTGCACACTTTGGACATGCACAGACCGCTACGATTCTACTTAGACAAAACAAAAGCTTTCAGAAAAAAATGAGCAGCTGTTTGTAGCTTATGCTGCAGGATCACAAGGAAAGCCTATCTCAAAGCAGACAATTTCAAAATGGGTAGGACACTGCATTCGCTTCTGCTATGCATAACATGGCAAATCAGTGCCAAAGGGCATTAGGCCACATTCTACCAGAGCAGCAGCCACTTCAGCAGCTTTTCTCAGAGGAGTTCCAACCAAAGACATTTTAGAAGCTGCAACCTGGAGTTCAGTGCACACCTTCACAAAGCACTACCACTTACCTCTCTACACTAAATCCAGAGCAGGCTTTGCCACTGCAGTCCTGCAGGGCCTGATAGCCTCTCCTAATCCTATTTAGGCCCAGCCATCCAACCTCAGCTTTGGGATTCAACCCAAGTGTAATGACTGCAACAGTGAAACATGATGAACATAGTACAGTTGTGTACCTAATATAAATGTAGATGTTCGAGTGTATTCACTGTTGCAGTCCAGGTTACCCACCCACCATCCCCCTTTTCATTGCTGGGACTTTTCTGTACTTCTCAACTCTATACAACCTATGTGGTGTATTTGCTTGTAGATGAAGGAAATGTTTGTTTTTGTACATGCTTGTTTTTTGGCATTATTTTTTCCAGCCTTTCCTGTTTGGGGGCACCTGACATCTGGGGCAAGAAAAACTGAAGAAAATGGCGTCGGTTGCATCTTTTGTACCCCTGGCGCACTGACGTCAGGGAAGAGGCGACATCAACTGACGCCGGACCTAGACTTTGGAACTCGGGCCGACTGCATGTAGCCTGCCAGCAGGATAACCCAAGTGTAATGATTGCAACAGTAAATACAAACATCTACATTTATGGTAGGTACACAGCTGTACTTTTCCACCCCACTCTTAAGAACACAGCATTTCACATCAGATTGTCATACTCTGTGAATTCACCACTACTGACCCAACAGTCCTTACCCTCCCTCCTTTCTTCGTCAGATGTTACCCTCAAAATTGAATTTGCACTAAATGATATCCAGAATATTACTGCAATACAATGTAGAAAAAAAATGATATCCACTTATATGAAGTCTGGATTTTTTTTAGTTTATATTCAGCTTTTTATCCAGCATAGAGCATTTATGCTAACTGTATCATGGGAAAAAGTGAACTGTGTGCTATCTGATGCACATGTGTGCTGTAAGGCACAATGGGGTATACATAGTACAGATACTGCCAGACATCTAGGGATTTTGTGATGTATGTGGTAATCTCTGTACCATGCACATTCCCACATACCTCATTGCTCATATGATATGGGCATGTGTACTTTTGCAGTTTTACATTTAGTTTATGTATGGTAATTCTGTGTTGGGTATTAAATTTTTAATCTTCCCATTTTAACTAATTGACAGTTGTGTAATTTTCTGTTTATTGTGTTTATGCTTTTACTTCATTTTTTAACCTTATTTGGTATCGTTTACTGTTCCTGCTCAGATAATGTACTCTGTGGTTTTAGTGCTTTTATTGCTGTTAGGTCTGTATAATCTGTGTCACAGTTCAGATTTCTTCCTGCTTTGTTCTGTTTCTTTAGTATTGCTTTTTTGCAGACTTGGTAATATGTTTGAGGTAGAGATTTGCATTTGGTAATATGTTTGAGTTAGAGATTTGCATTTTTATACTGTTTTTTGGGTGTATATCTGTATTTAATAGTTTTCCTTGCTAAATGAATTTAAGATGGTGTCAGTTTAATGGATTTTGAAGTCTGTAAAGAGGTAGAGTTCTGTGAGTGAATGTGATGACCAAGAGGACTGTACAGTATTTTCCCATATGCAACAGATTTGATACACAAGCAGCTAGCAGACATTAACAATCTGTGCAACTGAAGTAAACTTGTAAATAATTCTCTTGAGATTCCAGAATAGGAAGAGAGAGAGAAAAAAAAATCTAGTCAATGTTAAAAGTAAGATGCAGTTTTATATATATAGACTACCCCTATTCTAACTATCCCTTATGAGACCAAATGAACATAAGAATTCTCATACTTTACTTGACGATGTAGTGACTTCTTGTGTATATATTGTATGTATGTATGTATGTATATATATATATATATATATATGTGTGTGTGTGTGTGTGTGTATCATTTTCTCAGAACGAGATTGTTGTCTGTTTCTTTTAGATAGGTATTTGTATTGTTTATTTGTGTTTTTGAGTTACCGTATTGTTATTATTTGAAAAAAGAAAAATGAAATAAAGAGATTTTGGAAAAAAAAAAGTAAGATGCAGTGAAATGAGGAGGTTAAAATAACTGGTATTAGGTGAATGTTTTCTTCTGATCTGCCACTAGCATGAAAACTGTCAGTATTGTTCCAAGTAAAGTATGTGAGCCAAAGGTTTTCATGCTTTGTCTTTCGCCAAGTGGAATATTGTGGCTGTTTACCTTAGGTGTGTGTAGGGTGCATGCACCCATTCATGTGAAGGGTGCAGACAAGTTAATGTGTATGTTTAATGCAGTCGAATAAAGTATGAGTGAATGCACATGCAATAGTTCTGGGATTTGTCTTTAAAAATGTATTGCTATTTCATTATTTTACTTTTTCCTTATTTAGTGTTTCACATTTTTGTTCTGAGTGGATAATGTTTTGTTTCAACCTTAATGTGTAACAGAGTAAATCAATTTATAACAGTTGCATGGCAGCTTCTACATTTTATTCTTGCTTTTATGTGTGTAGTTTTCTGTTCTGGTCTGTACTCAGTGGTTCATTTTGACTTTTAGGATTTCACTAGTTAACAAAATGCAGTCAAGTAAACAGATGCATGCATACTTGCAGAAATACAAGTATAGTACTTTGGATTTAGAAAATGGATGAACCTGAAATGCAATACCTTATTTGAGAACAGGTGTTCTTCAACAGGATATTAATGCACAAGAAGAGCCTGGTATCAAGTCTGCTGCAAAAAAAAAATTGTGAAACACAGTTCAAATGGTTTATATAAAAAAAAAAACACACAATAAAAATCTAGAACCGCAGATGTGCACATTACTCAGAGGAATTTTAATATGCTCAGTTAAGCGCTTTCATCTTCAGCAAAGACTTCTTTAGAGCAGTTTTTTAAGATTTAAGATATCACACTCTTACAATAATTTTCCAGACATTACATTAGAGAGGATATTTAACAACAAAGCACAAAGGAAAATTATAAGGATAAATACATAAATGCTTATCACAAGAATGCATCTGTCATGCATGTTGGAGCATTCTAGAGAGACGCATGCTGTATCTCGCAATATTTGAACACTAGTGATACTGTTTAAGAAGACCAGGGGGTGGCCGTGGTGGTGCAACGGTTAACATTGCTGCCTCACAGCAAGAGGTTTTCCGGTTCGATTCTCTGCTGTGGTGCCTTCTGTGCAGAGTCTGCATGTCCTCCCTGTGGTCGCGTGGGTTTTTTCCGGGTGCTCTGGTTTCCTCCCCTATCACAAAGACATGCTGTAGGTGGATTGGATACTCTAAATTGGCCCTAGGCGTGTGTGTGTGTGTGTGTGTGTGTGTGTGTGTGTGTGTGTGTGTGTGTGTGTGTGTGTGTGTGTGTGTGTGTGTGTGTGTGTGTGTGCCTTCCATGGAAGGTTAGGTGCTGGGCTGGCAACTCGACACCATAAAACCCCACTGCCAATTATGAGTGGACAGGTGATCTGCTGTGGCGACCCCTAACCGGGAAAAAGCCGAAAGAAGAAGAAAATAAGAGACCTATTAAATGATTTCAAAACTAGAGGTTAAGTAGAAATGAAATTTATAGAGTATAAATCATTATGTCAAACCGTTTAGAAGAGCCATCCATTATCTTCTTTTGAAGACAGCCGGAATGGTGTATCTGATGAGCAATCCGATGGAATGACTTTGACTAACAATACATACTGGAAGAGTGAAGGAAATTATTGAAAAACATTGGTGTATTTTGAATAGTGTTGATTCATTAAGGAATATTGTAACAGAGGCACATTTATATTGAGTCTTCAAAGGAAATTTCAAGGAATTGGAAGAAAACATTTGCTAAAACCACCTTTGAACAACTCAACATTTCTGATTTTGCAGGGGAAAGCCCCCCTGCACCCCCATGTGGGAGCCCCCCCCAAAGAAAAAAACTTGTATGTGCCAAATCCAAGGTTGCACAACTGTGGAAAAAAGCAAACTCTGCTGTCAGTAAAAGTAATTTCAGTAATCGGCACTCGCCCTTTTTTTTGCGTTCATTGAAATTATGTTCCATAACATGATGTACTCCCCAGTGGGCCATTTACTTAGTGTTAGAGGATCACAGGATCTTTTTTTCTTTTCTTTACTGAATTAACACTTAAGGCCTAGGCCAGCATACAGTTATATAAAAGAAAACAAACCATGTTAACATGTATACAGTTAAAAACATTATACATCAGATACATTGTTTTATAAAATTGTCATCAATCCATTACACAAATTGCTCTATTCCTACCTTCACTTAAACCTCACTTCTTCTCTAAAACATTATTCTGCATGTATTGTTCCCACAATTTCTATTTTTTCTGTGTAATTTACTCCTACCCTTTTGTAAATATCCCATGTCTAATTATTTTATTTGTGTTACAGTATTCAGTACTTCCAATACAGTTCATTTAGACTTTGACTTCCATTTTCTATCATTTGCTTTTTTAGCAGCGAGGAGAATTAAACTTAACAAGGCCTTACTGTGTCTAGGCAATTCAGGTCTGGCAGCCCAGCTCAAAAAAAAAAATATATATTTCTTTATTTACACCTATTTCCTCACCAGACGGAGTACTCTGTTAGGAATTTTAAAATCTGTCAACTCCTTGCACTCCCAAAACATAAATTTCCAGTTATCTTACCTCCAACATTTGTCATTTACGTACTTTGAATTATAGCATTTTGCTTGTGTTGTATATATGGGCCTTATTTGCGTAGCTCTAAAATCTCTCTTCAAATCAGGTAATCCTAAACCACCTTCTAATCGAAAGATCAACTTATCCCACGACCCATGTAACCCTTGCCCTCTTCCCCTCCCAGATAAAATTCTTCAACTCTTTATTAAATGCTGTCCAACTTCTCCTCTGGTTGATAAAAAATATACCTGACCTGTATATAAAAGCAAAGGGATTAAAACATTTGTACTGCTTGTATCTTGCTTATACATATCCATAAGCAAGAGCTTCCAGTTTCTCAGTTTTCATATTTTTTTTCTGTTATTTAGTCTCTTCCCACATATACTTAACTCCATAACTGAATCCTTTTTAACCCATACTACTACATTTTATTTTGTCCCCATAAAGATTGGTATTGCTCAATCAATTCATGTGTTGGTACATACTTTACAGCTATAGCCTTTGTTTTATCTTCATTAATTTTATATCCTGAAAGTACTCAAAACTGTCTTAGAATGCTCCACAACACTGATGTCTTTTTCCTGGTTTTATCAGGTGCAAAATAATTGTCTGCAAATAAAGCCAGCCTTTCTTGATTACCATACCAGTTATATCCTTGAATTTCTGAGTTCTATATTTTCTTTGAAAGTGGTTCTAAATATAGGGGAGTAACAAAAGAAAGAGAACACCCTGCCTGGTTCCTCTATTCAGATACAACTTATCAGAGAAGAACCTTCCCACGTTAATTTTTGCTTCTGATCCCTTATGCATATATCCTCCCAAATAACCTTTTTTATTGTATCAGAGAATGCAGATGCTTCCATTGCCCTACTCCTAGAATCCCAGCTTACTCTGAATGCTTTAGCTGCATAAGACCCACCAACAGCATAGGATCATAGGACGTTACTAGGCTATTGGCCCTGAGGCCCTTATAAGCTTAGCCAAGAGTTTATCCCATGTTTAGACAAGTCAGCACCAGGTGCCCCAGTCCAGCAGGGACAGAGCTGGAATCCCAGTGGTGTATTTTCTGTTTCCCATCCAGTTATCCAGGTTGCACTTAAAGAGGGGTAAATAGGTACTCTGATATGGAGAGGGAGTCTATTCCGCAGATGGGGGAGTCTCTCTGGTACACAAATCTGTCCTTCCAGCAAGTCCTATTGATGTCACAGACCAGGTTGAGGCCACGCATGAAGGTTACTTGAGTGGGGCTTGACTTGGTGGTATGCAGCAGTCCCATCATGCGGGTTCCGAGATCACCTTGTATGCCAGACAGAGGTCACCTGTGAGGAGTCTGTATGAAACTGAGTAGAGGGATCGGGCTTTTAGCCTGTCTGTGTATGGTAGATTTATGAAGCCCTGGATTCTCCTGGTGACCTCTGTGGTCTCTCCAGCTGCTGCATGTGCTTTGTGAGGTACATGCTGAACAGGGAGTTGTACTCAATAATGGGCCTTATAAGGGAAGAATACAGGGATGTTATGACTACCTTGTCTCTGGATGAGATACCCTTACTTATGAGTTGGGCCATGTAGAAAACGGTCCATATAACGAAAGCAACGTGGAGGTCAAAAGTTAGGTTGCTATCAGCCTGGGTGCCCAAATCCCTCACGACTGATTGCATGCTTAGGACGTTATTAATGTGATAATTGTAGGGACATCACTCTCCCCAAAGGGGGTGGTGATGCATTTTTTGGCATTTAGTTTGAGGCCATGTTTCTGGCACCAGTCACTTGTTTGGGTGAGACCCTCTTGGAGAATGTCCACATCACTAGGGGAGTTGGACAGTGCCCAGCTTGCAGTCATCTGCAGATTTGGTCAGCCATAGCCCACTGATTTTGACCTTCACCTCAGAAAAGTATATCCCAAAATAACAGAGGCCCCAAGACTGAACCCTGGGCTACGTCGCTCATTACGTGTCTACTGCTTGAGATGACTTCCCCTATTTTGACTAGGTGGGTTCTGTCAGTGAGCCAGTTTGCTGCCCATCTGATAACATATGGATTTATGCCTAGTTGAGCGAGTTTATCTATTATGCCTGAGTGGAGAATAGCGTCAAAGGCTTTGGCCAGGTTAAGGTAGGAGGTGTGCACAGTCTTCCCCTTTTCCATGGATTTGGTGACTGTCTCAAAGAAGTCCAAATTTAACAGACATGACCTCCTCTTGACTATGCCAAACTGTGTGGGTCAAGTGTTTGGAGGTTACCAATGTCCTTGTTATAGGTCCATGATAATCCATTCCATGACCTTGCAGATCAGGCTAGTAAGGCTGATGGGACTGTAATTTCCCATGTCTGCAGACGCTCCACCTTTGTGCAAAAGGATGACATTGGTTGTCCTCTACTCAGTTGGGATGAAGCTGGTACTCAGGCTTTGGATGAATAGGGCGCCTAATAGTGTTGCAAGTTCCTGCCTGAGTTTATGTAGGATGCAGCCTGGGATGTTATTGGCTCTCATGGAGACTGTATTTTTTGCATTTGAGAGACTAGTGATGACCTGTTCCCTATATATATATATGTATATATATATATATATATGTGTGTGTGTGTGTATATATATATATATATATATATATATATATATATATATATATATATATATATATATATATATATATATATATAAAGGGGAAGGGGCAGGTACTGGTGATGTCCTGATTTACTGATGGGGGGGCAGAGGGATGAAGTTTTCACTGAATCTGTCAGCCAGCAAGTTTGCAGTATTTCCAAAGACCTGCATCTGGAGCATTTCTCCCCAAGCCTCCGCTGAAAACAGGCTCTGTGGAACCTAGTCGGACTTTCCCAGTCAACAAATGATAAATAAATAAAATAAATTTACAGCATTTGTATATGTGATGTCCTTGACCACCAGTTCTTAAAAGATCTAGGTGCTTCCTTTGAGATTGCGGACATATGTGAAGAAGGCATTATGATTGCCTCTAGTAGATGTGGCCAATTTGGACTCGAAGTTTGCTTTGGAGGATTTCACTAATGCTCTTATTTGCTTGTTCAGGCTAAGGAGAGATTGCTTCCAATTGGGCATCTGCTCCTTCTTGGTCCTGGACACCCTGATTCCATGCATCTATGTAAGTGCTCATGTAGTGCTTTGATGTAGTATTGGATATTGGTCCCAGTTCCTAGAGAGGGGGAGGGAGCTGTGAAGTTTGTACAATCCCTCAAGAGGCTGTAATCAGATTTGGAAAAGTTTTTTTTTTATTTGACCCTAGCTAGAGGGGGGTCGGGGGAGATGACTTCGAAAGTGACCACTTTATGGTCTGATTTTACCAGGGAGGATGATACTATAGGGATGCTGCAGTGGTTACTCATGTTGGTTAATACCAACCCCAAGGTACTATCTCCTCTTGTGGGAGTATTGACTAGCTGTTCCACGATGTTTGCATTGACAAAATTGAGGAATCTCTGGGCGTTTGTTTGGCATGAGTAGTTCTTCCAGTCTGTGTTTGGGTAGTTATTCAGAATCAGGGTGAAGGGTTGAATCTTGATAGACTTGAAGAGGTCCGATAGGCATATTGGGCATCTCGAGTCAGATTTGGGGGCTGGTAGCTAGCTATGATTTGTATAGGGGTCTTGTCAGTGGTTAACTGCACTTGCAGTGTCTCCTGTGCATCATACAGTTTGACCAGCCTGGAGGTGTGCATGTCTTTAATATATTTTGAAATTCCACCTTCTTTGGCTTTACTGCCCACAGTTTGGGGTTTGAATGTAAGGTAGGATGAGTAACCAGGTAAGGCTAGGGTGCTGTCCGCAGCTTTGAAACTGGTTTCTGTGACTTCGCAGATGTCAGCATTTTGCAGGGTTGAGTGTGCTTGCAGTGAGTGCAGTTTCATGTTTAGACTGCCAGTATTCATCAGCATGCTCTTTTATTTCTGTTTCGTTTAAATTTTTATGTTGGTAGTTTTAACCTCATCACTTTTCTTAAAAAAGGCACTGTGGAGGAGGCAAGAGCCTTTCCCAGAAGCCTGAAGTCTAAGTGAGATAGATGTAGGCCATCTCTGGCAAAGCATTGTGGTTTGTCAGTCATATCTTTCCAGGCTATCAGGTACTGGATCCCACTGGGATAACATCAGAAACTAAGCCAACTGTCATCATTTTCTGTTTGTATTGAGGCATCATTCTGGGTGATGGTAGAATTCTGCTTTAGGCTAGGGGCATACTTGCCTGGGACACACACATTCAGCGAGCTCAATCATGTCTCTCTTCATATAGTCTAGGGAGGTACTCATCACATCATTCACACCAACATGGACTATGACAGAGTCATAGCAGTACCTGTTGTTGAGAGACTTGAGTGTGTATGTGATATGGCGGATTCTGGCCCCTGACAGACAACTAACTATGATTTTCTCCTTATCCAGCCTAGTGACAGGCACATGTTTTTGTCTCGCAATGGAATCTCCTATGACCAATTTGTTGGGTTTATTGTTAAGCCTTAGTGGCTGTGAGACGTGTGTGGACTGTGCATGGTATGTGGTGTAGAGGGCTGTGGAGATCCCATGTGTTTTTGCCCTGAGGTCTCCTTTGTTTGGGTATATTTTTGTTGAGGACCTCTGCAAACTGTTGGTGTGTGTTGTGTAGGTGTGGGTGGTGTTTGAGGTTTATTGACAGTGTTGACAACCTTCTCATTGCCAGATATACTGGCTTGTGAGGAAAAGAACATATACTCTAGGTTCCTAATGTAGTTGCATCCCTTGCAAATTGTGTTCCTAGATGGTAGTAGTAGATGGTTGTCCATGTACATGAGGCAGTTGACTGTCTCAGGATGCCCATATCAACCAGACTGGTAGGAATTTATCCCTCCTGTGGGAGAAAGGCCAGGGTGAGCTAACGGGTAGGCCTAATGCCCAAGTGCTTAAACCAAAAGTAAGAGGCTTAGAATAACACTTACAGTTTAAACAGGCTATAAACAAGCAGTAGTAAATGCAGCAGAAAAGATGCAATTGAACCCTTTAGAGAACAAGCAGCAAGTAGCAGAAAAGCAAAATGAAGTAATAGAGTAGGAGGAGGAACACACAAATACAGTAAGAGGAGGAAACACAAATACAGTAAAAGCAGATGAATAAAGTGTTTTTAGTCAAGTGGAAAGGGGGAGAGGAGGAACAGAAGATAATTCAAGATTAAGGAACTAAGGGATTTGGCCATCCCAAATGATCTCTGTATTAGAATGAGCTAATGAGATGGGACTGGGAAGAGTGTCCCAGATCAAATTTACAGTAGGAGCGGGCAACTGCAAAAGCCATGAACTTTAAGAACACAACAGCAGTTGGGAGGGAGGGTGAAAGAAAAACAAAATTCAGCCAGAGGTCAGCAAATATATAAATGCAGACACAGTAGAGTAAATAATTTAGTCAAGCAAATAAAAACAGTGCAGTACTGTTAAACACTGAACAGTTAAAGTGAAAAAATGTTCTTATGTCAGCTCTGTATTTCCAGATTGTTTAAGAAACACTGTCAGCAGCAGTATTTTGTTGGCTTCAGCTTCCTTTCTGAATCACCATTGTTCTGTTAAGAGCGTAAATGTTTGCCTCTCCTCACCGAATCATGCTGATTTATATCCATCAATTTTGGGAACTCCTTTGTCATTATTTTAGCTCTTTTATAGACATAAAACATTTTATAATTGTTTAAAATTCAAATGGCCCTATATGCATCTGGATCTGACGAGTCTTTACCTTCCTTGGGTATTATAGTCACCACAATTTTATCCACTGTGTTGTTGCTTCCTGTCCTTTTGTTACTGTTAAAGCCTTCCAAATCTTATCACTTTCTTCCCACCTAACTTTCCAGCTTCTACAGGGAATACCATCTTTTCCTGGAGACTTGCCTGAAGATTGATTATACGTCCCAAATGTTATCTCAAGTCCTATCTTAACTGATAATTGTTGAGCCTCATCTGTCTCTAACCTTGGCATACTTAAGTCTTCCATGACTATTTCCATTTGTGCTCTTTCTTGATTTCCACAATTTTCTGCTTTATACACATTTTCATAAATTTTCTGAAATCTCTTAATACCTGTACAAGATTTCGGGTTATTTTTTCTTGCTATAGGTTCCCTAAGTTTGCCAACAACCCTTTCAACTTTCTGTTGCCTAAGTTGTGCTAAACTGTTTTGTGCTCTGCAGTTATTGTCAAAAGACAGTTGCTTAACAGCAATCATTCTAAACTCATGTATTATCCAGATACTCCCTTATTTCTCATTGGCACTCTGCATTTGTGCTTTTTCTTCTTTTGTGAGATTCCCCTTATTCTGCAATACTCAAACCTTTGTCAGCCCCACTAAATAGTTATTGTTAGTTCTTAACCAATGTCTTTCTTTTATTTCTACCCTATTTTAAACTCCAGTTTTGTTTTATCTTGCTCACTAGTTGTAGCTTATGAATACATTGTCTTCCCTAATAACTCCCAAATAATTTCTGCTACCCATTCCTTAAATTCCTCCATTTTTAACAGATGGGTGGGGAAGTGCCAGTGTTTCATTATTACCTCATTAACCTACATTTTTATCTTGGTTATTGACACCCAATCTGAAGTAGTTATTGGATGTGTGTCAAAGCTTCCAAATAAATGCATGTGTTCCTTTGAAATGTAATAATCTGTAGTCTAGCCCAGTTATTGTACCTTGGATAATAATATGTAAATTATCAGAGTTTCTACTACTGAGTGTGTATCTTCCACAACAAATATATATATTTTTTAAACAAGAAACATCTTTATTAAATTACCACTTATGACATAGGCAATCTTGCATTCGTATGAATGAAAACAAACCATACTGACCTAATTTCAGTTGCAAACATACACATGTTGACACGGTAGTTAGAAACATTATACATCACTTATAATCCATCCAGTCATTGTCAGGTCAAACATTACATAGCTCATTGTAAACATCAAAAGCCAAAATCAAAAACTGAGGGAAAAAAACTTCACTTATAAACCCACAATGACACAAAATAAGGCACTAAAAATGAAAAAACAACTCAAAATGACATTAAGTGCTTTTATTCTTTTATTACTAAGAATTTCTTCAAAATGAACTAACCCATCAACCACAGCATTTGTATACAATTTTTTGATGACATCATCCACATTTACATTCGATTAAGCCATATAATTAAACCCAACATATATTTAAAGGACCATAAACTCAGTATAAAAACTAATACAAACACATCTTCATACAAAACTTTCTCAAACCACAAATACCAGGTTCAAACACAAAAATATGTAAATGTGTTAAACATGTATGTATAAAAATATATATTTTAACTTCTAGTATTAAATGTTTTTATACTTTAACTTTTTATAGATAGTTTATCATTAATAACTGGAACAATATCTTCTCTTGAAAACATCTCCCATTTCACTTCTAAAAACTCTAAACCATTAAATGACCCTGCAAGCCTCCTCTTGTCAACTTGTTCAACAACTAAAAGTTGAAATTTCCTAAAATCTTTAAAATGTGAGATGTGCCTAGCTAATGCATTTATACTGTCTTTTTTCTTAATAGCCAAAATGTGCTCCTTTACTCTATCAACTAATTTTCACATGGTTTTACCAATATAAAAATTATCACAATTTGAACATATAGCAAGTATTGATCCTTAACTTTGACAGTTAAATCTACCATTTGCAGTAAGTACATAATCTGTGTTTAAAGTAAAAACTACAAGCTGTCGTTATGAATCTACAGTATGAGCATTTTTAATGAGAAAAAGTCTCAAAATGCTTAACATTCCTTACATTGTTAGAAGTTTTGGAAGAACTCCAAAATCTGTTTTGAATTTCTCGTTTTCTTGTATATAAAACTAGGCCTTCCACCCAAAACCTCAAGTTTCTGATTCTCAATTATAATCTTCCAAGTGTTATTAATTTCCTTTATCTGTACTCCATCTAAACTCCTAGGCAGGGGAAAGGAACAACTTAACTCTTGAAATTCACCACCCTTTCTCACTTGTTTAACTGTTTTAGGAGAAAAAAACTGTTTTTAAAGTTGGAAATTTAATGCATCTTTGCTCTATCACATTATTAGAAATTCTTTTAAGCTGTTCTACAGGATATTCCCGCTGTTGCAATTAACTATATAAGTTCATCTACTTCTCTAAGAAAAACCTCATTTTCACTAGTCAGTCTACTAATTTTAATAACCTGACCCCTAAACACATTAAACTTCATAAATTCTGGGTGAAAACTATCAAAATGTTAAATATTCATAAAAGTTTCCTTTCTATAAATATTACTGGTATTTTTTTTTCTCCCAAAATGCCCATACTTCCACATCCAACAAAATAGGGACCCAAGTAGATAGTCAGCTTTCCTTTGATAACCATGTTTCCAAAGTGGTTAGAAAATCCTTCTGTGTGACCCATCTGATCACAAAAGGGTTCGCATCAAGATCTAAGGATGTAATGGTGCCCCTCTACTCTTCCCTCATCAGACCCATTATTGAGTACAATGCACCAATTGGAATGTACCTGGCTAGACATCTCCAGCAGCTGGAGAGACCACAAAGGTACCTAACCAAGAGGATTACTGGCCTCAAACAGTTGCCGTATGCAGCATGATTGAAAAAGCTAAGACTGTTCTCTGTTGCATACCGCTTTCTAGAGGCAATCTCTGTCTAACGTACAGAGCCATGTTCAACCCAGAATTGTTGAACATGCTCCATCTTAGCAAAACCAAATCTACTCTAGCTACACGCTCTAGGGATATAAACCTCAACACAACAATGAATAGAACATGCTGGAGGGATAGATTCCCTTCGCAGACACTTCCCTTACTATGGAACAGGGTCCTGATCTACATAAGACAGAGCCCCTCACTATCACTCTTCAAGAGGAACCTTGATGAGTGGATGGGTAACAAAGTTGACACCGGGGATCACACCAACAGCACTACTAGTTAGGGGCCAAGGGTACTAGCTGCTAGTACAAGGGTCTAGGGAACTACTAAAGGGGCGAGAATACCATACAACGTGGCTGGGTAATATATGCCTTTGGGCAGATAGCCCAGTACCAACCTATGAACCTATATACTTTAACCCCTTTATTACTGTCTGTGAACTTAAGTCATGAAATACTACTATTAATTTATGAAAGGAATTCATGAAACGAATTGTTATCACCTGCCCATATAAAAAATAAATCTGTGAAGCTGTTGTAAAATCTAACCCATTTGAAAGAAGGTAACTTGCATAGAAAGTCCTGCTCCCACTAGCATGAAACTAGGCTAGCAAACACTGGGGCAGCATGAACCCCCCATTGCTACACCTCTTGTTTGTTGAAAAATACTATCCTCAAACATAAAAAAAATATATTACTCAGTACTAACTCTAACAACTGACAAATGATAGAGATATCCTGTTTTAATTGTCCACAAAACTTGTTTTAATTGTCACCAAACTTGTTAAGGTAAAACCTCACAAACTCCAGTCCTTCCTCCTGTTCTTTTGATGTGTAAAGAGAGCATACATCAGTAGTACATTAAAAAAAAGTCTCGTCACCTGAAAATCTATCATTTTTAAGTTTAAATAAAATCTACTCACTTGGACAACTGGATTTAAAATGTCCAAGTACATGGATATTTTAATCATTTTATTGTAAGGCACGGAGACTATACGTCTAAATGGAGGATGGATAACATATTTATGTATCTTAGGTATTCAAAATAGTATACCTAACAGCAGCTGTTCTGTAAGAGAATCAAATACATCTACTGTAATATAACCCTGATGTGACATATCTAATAATGAAAAACTCCTAACAATGTCTTTTAAAACTTTCTTGTAACTAAGTCTGAAAGTAAAGAAAGCATAGCCTTCCTATATTCTGTGATGTCCATGATGACTATTCCTTCTCCCTTATCCACTTTCATGTATCTCAAATTAGAATAATTACTTAATTGTCTTGACACATTATCCTGTCTTCTAGTTAGATTATAAGACTTCTTCACCTTACTACTACTTTTACCTCATACAATTCAGCTTCACAGACAGAGAAAAAAGTATTCAAAGTACTAACCAAAAGAGGATTAACTGTACTAGATTTCTTAACAATGGCTCATTCAAATCCTGCCTTCTTTTAAACCTCCTTCCTCCTCTGTATGTATTGTTTCCACAGTTCCCCTTTTCCTGTGAAATTTGCTCCTACCTTTTTCTAAAGATCCCACTTCCAGTTGGTTTATCTCTGTTACTATATTCGCCACTTCTAGAAAAGTTGGTTTAGATTTGGATTTCCATTTTCTAGTGACTGCTTTTTTGACAACTACCATAATTAGACTCCGCAAGTCCTTGCTATGTCTAGGCAGTTCTGATTCTGTGTTATAGGTAAAAAAATAATTTCCTTAGTTACACCAGTTTACTTACCCATTATCTCTGACAGTGTAGTCTGCATGGAATCTTTAATGTCTGCCGAGGCACTCCCAGAAAATATGTTCCCAGTTACCTCTTTCTTCCTGATCAAAATTTCAACCTTTGCTGTCTACCTGAGAAAAAATTATTTGGAGTTTACTTGGGGTATATAAATACCTATGTAAAGACCTCCAAACAAAAAACCTAAATCTGCTAGACTTTGTTGCATATTTGGGAGACATATAGATGTTCCCCCATTGTTTCTTTTTTGATTGCTAACATCTTCCCAATCCTTTTTAACCTCTGCTGATAGATTCTTATATTTATCATGCAGTATTTTCTATACTCTACTATACTTTCTTAATGGCCGCGTCTGTTCTAGGTTCTACTAAAAACTCTACAAGCGCGGGTCTTTCTTTAAAGACCCCCCATCATTTCTTTCCCTTTGCCTATACTCTGATATCAGTCCTTGATTGGGAAGGCAGTCTCTAACCTGCAGTCCAAATAAATTATTGGCATTTTACCTTTCCATCTCTAGTTATTTGCTGCCAGTATCTTTGTTACTTTTCTGATTTTCTCCATTAAATTCCAGCCCCCTTTTCCTTATTGTATGTATACATTATTGCAGTCCTGTTAATTTAAATGTGCTTTTTGTCCAGCCCTTCTTGTAATGCCTGCATTTTTTAAAACTAAAGAAAAAAGTACTGGTTTTCTTTAGTAACTTTATCATATACAGCAATGAATGAAAATGTTACTGTTTAGCATGCAGTTTGTCATGAAATGTTTTTTGTAAATGGTGACTGTTAAGTTAAAAAAATTGTTATACTTGTAGTTTTCTTTTTTTCCGTTTCCTTTCAATGTCTTTCCAACATTAATGGAATCAAGTGGGGTATGTGCCCATCAGTCCCACAACAACTTTTCCTGTAAAGCCTTACTTCACAGATGTGATTGATGCTTTATAGTTTCATGTTTATTCACTAATTTCAGTGTTAGTGGTCTTCCTGATCATCATCATCTTCCATCCCCAGACTCCAGTTCAAGTCCAAGATACTCCCAATTCTTCTAGTCACTTCCTGTGCTATTTTCGGTCTTTCAGGCATTTTCCTTTGTAACACTGGAAAGGGTTTCACTGGCAAAGTCTGTCTTTGAGCCTTACCATCAAGAAAATGAGAGAGAGATTCCCTGTTAGATGGCTTACCTTTAGTTGGACAAACTTTTGTATTTTCTCTTCAGCCTTTTCTGCATCAAAAATTACTTCTGAAGACAGCTGGATACAACAGGTTGAATCTCACACCTGCTTTTCAACATTTTGTGATTGTTAGGATAAATTTGCTTTTCTTCTGCCAGGTGTACAGTGAATAGCCATTTTCTGCAAACCCTGTACTGTCCAATTTTTAATACTTTTTTTCAGGATCACCTCTTATTGCTGATATGAATGCATCATTACTAATACAGGTCTTGGCTGTTTCTCATGGATGGGTTTGGAGCATACATATGATGTGCCCTTTCAATTAACAAATCTTCCTGTGGACTACCAGTCCAGTTAGTTGTTTGTGCTTTCATAAAACAAATGCATTATTTTCCTTCCATTTTCCTCTGGTACATAAGAAAATCTCAGTTTTTCTATGTGTGCTCTGTTCTCTAACTACCATTTTTCTTCAACACTATCATACTTGCCAAGAATTTTCTTAATTTTGCCCTCCGATTTTTTGCAGTTGTATCAGTTTATCTGAATAGCTGTGTAAAGCCTTTTTAATTTTTTTCTAAAGTTTTATTTGAGTTGATATACTCCTCCAAAGTTTTGTTTATTTTAATCAGCTCTGAGCACATTTGACTTTTTTTCCTATAAATTACTGGAAGCTATCTCTTGTACCAAAGCTGGAGCTTTTACTGCTACTTGCTGAACAGCTGCAGTAATCTTCCCAGTCAGTGTTTCTCTTCACATTTTCTAGTTGATTTTCTTTCAGGCTGTCTAAGTTTCTTATTTGCTGGCATTCAGGCAGTGTACTTACTAGCCAGTAACTGAATTGGTCCTAAAAATTTTTCCTATAAAGGGTAGAATTACTGGCTCTTATCTATCTAGTTTCTTTTTTACACTGAGAGTTGTAATTAAACTGTTGGTCAATGTGTAACCATCTTAGAAGGCCAGAAGATCACAGAATCTTAATCATAAAGTGCATCATAAAGAACAAATGAATACAGTAAACATGAGAGTCAGTCAGAGGAAAAGGAGTATAGAAATGTACAGCCTCTAAATTTATGTACAGAGATAGGGTTTTTATATACCTTATTACAAAACAAAGGTAGAATTGTGACAACTTTGTAGAATTTAACTCCAAAAATATTACCTTGCAATCTCTATGGTTTTCTTGGCATATTATGTTGGCTAAACAAATTGTAAGTTGAAGGAACGTATCTGTGATCATCTTTCAGCTATAAGAAGGGCATTAAACACCAAAGTAATTTTTAGACATATTAATGAGATGAGTGAGACGCACTTTAAAACATTTTGTAAAGCTGCAAATGTAAGAAATTTTTATTTGTAAGCGCTGAATTTATTTATATAGAGGAAATTTGTGTATATTTTCCGAAGCAGTCTTTAATTTTATTTGTAAACACTTTCACAGTCATGAAACTCTTGAATTTTATTTGAAGACCTCTGCCTTTTATTGAAGACTTCTGCTTATTATTGGTTCGCTTTTTTGTGCAGAATTGAATACAGTTATTACCACATTTCAGTTGAATTTTACTTCCTTATTTGAGCACATGAAGCAACACTTAATAAATACTGCTGCTTGTTTCTTGGCCATATGTCATAAGTGTAGGACTAACATCCTTAAATTATATTGTTATAAATCACATGTTGAATATATGCATTTACATTGTTCAGTATATTCAACAGGAAGTATGTGTTTTGGCTTATTACTGGCAAATCACTACCAAATGAAAAATGGAAGTTAAGGGGTTAACTCCTTGATTGGTTTTACTCTATTGTTTGTTTTGTATTTAAATATAGTGTGCATTGTTTGTTAAAATTTTTCTGCTGAAGTGTTTTTACGAAAGTGGAGAGTAAAACTTTTTTTACGCTAAACCAGTTTGTGGTTCTTCTGTTGTATTAGTGAACTTCCTGGTTCATAGTACTGTTTTAGCCTATTTCTGTTGCTCGATACAACTGTACTAGAAGCGGTTATGGTCTGATATTAACTTGTAAAAAATTAATTAAACGTCCATTTCCAGTATTAAGAAAACTGCTTATATTTCCAATTTGGATGACTTTAAATTAGCTGTGTAGTTTGGTTTTGCAATAGGTGGATTGGACACTCTAAATTGGCCCTATGTGTGTGCCTTCTGTAGAAGGTTGGGTGCCGGGCTGGCAACTCGACACCGTAAAACTCCACTGCTAATCATGAGTGGACAGATGATCTGCTGTGGCGACCCCTAACCGGGAAAAGCCAAAAGAAGAAGTTTGGTTTTGAGAAAACTGTTTTTGTGTTAGAATGTTACTTTTGAAAATGACATAAACTAAACAATGATATCAGATTCCATAATACTACTCAACATGGTTCGCTCTAAAGCTGTAGCAGGGTCTGAAGCAACAGAGAATTGTTGCGTCTTTCGGCTTTTCCCGGTTAGGGGTCGCCACAGTGGAACTCCGGTACGCTAATGATTGGCAGTAGATTTTTACGTGCCGAGTTGCCAGCCCTGACGCACAACCTTCAACGAAGGTATGCCCATTCACGCATGTCTGCACACCGAAGACGCTCTAGCTGAGAATCGAACAGGACAACGTCTTACTGTGAGGCGACTGCTACCGCATCACCACTACCGCAGTCTGAAGTAACAAAGAATACAGTGCTGTAATAATGACCAGAGGCCCTTACTGGTTTACCAAAGCTGCTGAACCCTTGGTAGATAAATGGCACTTTGTGTGTGTGTGTGTGTGTGTGTGTGTGTGTGTGTGTGTGTGTGTGTGTGTGTGTGTGTGTAGGTATGAATCATGACCAATATGCTTTATGGTAATTATTATAATTAACATATTTAAAAAAAATTTAAACAGATTTGTTTTATGGTAACACGTCTTTAAGCAAGGTGTTCTGTTTTGCTGAAATGGTTCAGTGTGGACATATCTGCAGTGAACTGTGAATGTACAGGTACATGTGCATCTACAGTATATTGTTGGAGTTAGTTTTACTGCTCCTTGACACTAATATAGCTCTCTGATTTCAATTTGTATTTATATTTGTACTTGCTTATTATAATATTTGATAAGCTCGCAGTCTGTAGACTCAAATACATTTCTTCCAGAAGTGGAAGTAGTCAAATATTGCTGTTTTTGACTTCTGTGAAGGAGCTTACCACTTCGAAAAAGAAGCCAATTTGCAAGGCTATTTTTAGAGGTTGTGTTGAATTCTTTATATACTTTAGTGCATTCCATGTGTTATTCAAGCATCATCACCTGTGTTGCCTAAAACTGGAAAAGGCTGATATTTGAACTTTGTTTAGGCTCGTTGGGTGTATGAGTATACAGATTTTAGTTTTCATTTACTTTTCTGTCGTTAAAATCTAGACCAAGTAAGTGATGATGGTTGAATTTCATGTTGTTGTTGTACCTTACTGACCCGTGGTTAATCAGTGGAATGCATTAGATACTTAATAATTTATTTGAGAACCTGATGAAACGTTAGAGCAGTATAGCGATCTCATTCAATAAACAGAGAAAACACAACAAACAGTCCTGGATAAGGAGCCCTCTCAGATCCAATATCAAAAGTCAAAAAACAGATAGGGCTCACCACGGCTAATAAAAACTCTTTTATTCCTGCAGTGCAAGTAAGCGCTTTCGCGTTCTCTCAACGCTTCATCAGACTTCAAAACAGTTACATTTCAAAAAAAACATTCTTAAATATGGACACCAATACAAAGCACCCAATCAGCATCATCATAGCATGTTGAGGACAATGACAAGGGAGTGACTATATCAAATAGGAAGGGTACATTTCCCTGTAGAGGGTGTCATCAATGCACATATATGTCAGGAAATAATGTCTTTATACACCCAGATACGGGAAATTCTTTTAATTTTGACTTCTATGCTGATTGTAAGTCAAGAGATTTAGTATATCTGGCTGTTTGCCAGGCATGTTCGTGTTTTTATGTAGGTAAGACGAACAGAAGTCTCAGGGAACGTGTGAGGGAACATGTATATGCCATCAACAAGGAGGATGATCACAATGCCTTAGCTAGACACATATTAAGTGTAGGGACATCACACTCTTTTAAGTTCAGTGTACTACAGTTAATGAAAAGAACGAAAAGATTAGGGAATATAAAAAATCAAACGGAAGAATGTGAGAATAGATGGATCATCAGATTACAGGCATATAGAGGACGAGGGCTTAATGAGAAGGTTAGTTTAAAACCTTTTCTAGCAGCACGTCCTTATAAACATTGATTTTTTGAATTTCCTTGAATCTGCTATTTTTATTGATATAGTTTATATATATATATATATATATATATATATATATATATATATATATATATATATATGTTTGTTGAAATGTTATGTTTGTTTTTATGTTTTAGGAAGGCACATTATGTTTATTATGATAGAGATATATTTTATGATGTATGCCTTTATTTTTTAAGTGATTTAAACATGTGATGATGCTATGATGATGCTGATTGGTTGCTTTGTATTGGTGTCCATATTTAAGAATGTTTTTTTGAAATGTAACTGTTTTGAAGTCTGATGAAGCGTTGAGAGAACGCGAAAGCGCTTACTTGCACTGCAGGAATAAAAGAGTTTTTATTAGCCGTGGTGAGCCCTATCTGTTTTTTGACTTCATTCAATAAACAGTTTTACATAGTGTGTGTGTCTGTCTTCTTACTCCCTCTGTTAGCCAGCAGGCACAGTGCAGTGCCTGATGCACTCAGTTTTATGGAGGTGCATTTCTCTACTTGAGTGCATATTTTCTTTGAAGACCCTTTCCTCAGTAAATCCTTGTACTGTGCAGCTGCAACACTTGGCTGTCCACCTGGTTGCACTTCTGTGTTGGGACTCCACAAGCTCCTTCCCCTGAGCTGAGTGGCTTGTATCGACAGTTGACTCGTTTGCCTCTCTGGCTAGATTAACTTGGGATGTTCATCCTTCCCAATGCCTCCATGGCATTTCGGAGTTATCTGCTAAGGTAACCCAGTACTTATCAGCTTTCAAAAGCTCAAACTCCCCTCTCTATCTCTTCCTGTGACAGCTGATTGGTAAGTATATCTTGAGAGGAAAAGGAGTGTTCAGTCTTTTTTCTGCTATCTAAAGAAAAATGTCCTGTGTGTGACTCTGCACAGGATCTATTTTCTTTTTTCTGGTTTTCCTCTCATTTTACTATTAAGATGTGTTATTCTCTTCTATTTTACATGTGTTGAATATATATACATATATATACATATATATATATATATATATATATATATATATATATATATATATGTACATACACACACACACACACACATATATATATATATATATATATATATATATAATTATTTCTGTCAGTGTTTACAGTAATTCATGTGGAAATCTCTGCTTGTAGCAGTGTTCGTTTGGCTTCTATCTTTGACAAACGTGCAGTGTGTGTGTGCGCTTGTGTGCACTTGCACATGTCAGTTCTGCTAGACAGTAGAAGCCCATCTTTACTGTTACTACTACTTTATTTTCATCTTTTGACAGGAAAATATTGCAGAAATTAGATTTTTTTCAGTATTTCTACATTATCTGTCATATGTATGACCCTGTTCTGTGTGTTTTTAACTTAGAACCACAATTTTACTGCAAATTAAGTTAGTTGAACGTGCTGTGCAGATTTTAATCAGTCTTGCTTATGGATGTTATTTTATGGAACTTTAGTGTAGTTGAAGGTTATGGAGCTAATTTTCATACTGTGATTTGGACTTTGTATGCTGGAAATTCTCTAACGTCTGTCAGTTGTAAAAGAATTCTGAACACAATGAGCACTTTTCTTGTGATAATAGCAGAGTCTGGCCGAGGTGAATTGTGTATTGACATACTGATTAGAAACCTTTGTGATGCATTGTCTATTGTTCTCCATTTATTTATCCTATTGGTGTTTCCTCCCCTGACTAGATGGAGCCTAATTCTGAAAATTCCCACCAAATCTGGTTGCACTTGGAAAAAAAAAGATATGCCTCAGCCTATGGTTAGTGATTCTGTCTGAGGCACTGCTTGGCCCGCTGACCACTTACCTTTTGCCTGTCTCCCTCTAGTGTAGCTTTACTGGCCACTATGGAATGGGAGTTGGACATCCTCCAAGGTTGTTTCTGTACCTGACACAGGTATGGGTTAACCAAACCCTTTAGGTGCAGGAGTAGTCCGGGCTAAGAGACCCCATGCCACATGTAATACTCTATCCCCAGATATTTTATTTAGTAATAAAGTTCACAAGAAAAACAAACTGAGTCTTCAGGACTTTATTTCTGTCTTCAAACCCCAGTCCAGTCTGTCCAGAAGGACTTTTCAGATTTTGTTTGAGGGAGCATTGTCCTTGGGAGTTCACGTACAAGGCTTGTATGGTCTTCCACATACATCAAAGCACATAAACATGAAAGAGATGATGGTTGTGATTCATGCCTTAAAAGTTCTTCACCACTTATGGACTCCAGATCCTGTCCTAATATTCACAGACAAGACTACCATGATGTGGTACCTGAACAAGTAAGGGACTACAAGGCCATGGCCTCCTTGCTTGTTGTCACTGATAGCCTGGAAGCTGGCTCTACTGCATTCTTTGATTCTTCAGGTCACATACTTTCCATCTGAGCAAAACACAGTGCAAACAGACTAAGCAGATCCAGGACAGACATTCACAAGTAGAAACTCTATGGATAGGTCTTTTAGGACTTGACCCAGATGTGGGGAACACCTCAAGTAGATCTGTTCACCTTCTTACAAAACCGACAACTGAAGAAATTATGTTCACAATATCCTTGCAGCTATGCTTGGAAGACAGATGCTCTATCATTCTTATAGTTGTGAATCTTCTTGTATGCATTTCCTCTCTTTCAGTGATTCCCAAGATACTTCAAAGACACAGAAAGAATAGCCAAAGATCATTGTGGTAACCTAAGCCTAGGCAAAGTTGGGTCTGTCTTTTTAATGGAATTGGCCAAGGCCATTTATCACAGGCTTCCTCACAGACAGGATTTGCTCACGCAGTGTCAGAAGCAAATGGTATACCTCAACTTAAAACTATTGCAGCTGACAGCTGGGATGATTCTATTTTGATATCTTTTAGTCACTTGAACCTTGAGGATGTACAGCTTGTATTTAAGGAGGCAAGAAAACCTGCAATTAGAAACTCTTACATTCACAAATGAAAGAGTTTTTCTAGGTGGTGCTTAGCAGAGGCCCTGAAAGGGTTTTGAACCCTCTGGTTCTGAAATATTTTTGTGAGCTACTTAGAGATGGTTTGTCATTTGCTTCTGTCAAAGTACATCATATAGCCAGCTCACCTTGTTGGACTATGGATCCTCTGCTTTAATTTTTTTTTTTTTTTTTTTGTGGTCAAGCAGGTTATAACAGGAGTGCTGCACGTGAGACCCCCTCAAAAGCAAATTCCACCTCCCTGAGATCTCAGCTTTGTTCTTGAAACATTGATCTTGCCTCCTATTGAACCTGCCTCTCTGGCTGATTTATGGTTCATTACTTGAACTGTTTTTATTTATTTATTTTATTTTTCAAATATAATTTTTATTAGTTTTACAAGATTTAGAACAGAAAAAAAAACAGAAACATACCAAGACAGAACATAATACATTATATAGAATTATCAGTCTTGCTTGCTATACAAAAGGATTGCAACCATGTAACAAGCAGACATATTCTATCATAGCAAGACAATAGAAAAGAAACGAAAAATGAAATAAAAATAAAAGGTGATAAAGGAATAACTTCTATCCTGAACACCAAAGGCAGCTATATCAAAAAACATGAACCTTAGGGATAGAAAGTCGTGAAGAGACCCCCCCCCCCTTATAAGAAACTAATGTGATATAAGAAAAGTTATAATTTGTCCATATTTAACAAGAGAATTAGCGATGGTTAGAGGAGAGAATGTAAGTTTAATTTATCAGTAGAATAAAGAAAAAAAGGGGTATATTGTGAGAGAATACTATTCACGATATTTACAACTTGGATGCCTTGACAGATGTGTAGAGGGACATCATACTAGTGTGATTGACAATGGAGTATCATCAGCATTAATTTGTTATAGGACTGAAAAGTACGAACACAAAAGGCTTCACAGATTTTGTTAAGTGATTGTCGTATGACAATTACTTTGATTGAATCAAGTCAAATAGACTGCAGAAGTATTTCTGGAAATAGTCGTTTTTTTCTTTTTACTGCTAGAGCAAAATTTGTTTGCAGATAAATACTTAATTGCCATAGTTTTAAAATTCTCCCAAGAGGTTACTGAGGGATTTACCCAGTTCTTAGCTATAAAGTATTTGAGAAGAGCACACAGTTGAGATGTGTCTCCGAGCACCTGTTATAGGTTTAGGAATAATATTCAGGACTGTGGTTTGCCAGGAAAAGGTGGTCTTTTCATACTCCATTTTTTTCCAGTTGGGCTCTAAGAGAGCACCATAATTTATATATATTTTTGCAACTCCAAAAGATGTGGAGTAAAGCTGCATGCTAGAGGGAACAAAAAGGACAGGTTAGGTTTTTGTTGTACCCAAATTTTAATAGAACCGCAGGAGTATAGTAGGAGTTATTACTGATCATAACTTGGGTATAAATCAAATTATTGAAAGGGGTTAGATTAAGGGTATTCCGAATAGCATCATATTTGGACTAAGTTGAAATTTCACCTTGAATCTCATCCCAGTATTTGGAGTATAAGAGCGATTGTTGATATTTGATGTTAAGAGCTTGTAGGCATGAGATATTTTGTTCCTAAGGGAAAGGTTTTGATAATTGATTGTGCTAGAGTTGCATCTTGTTCACTTACTTTGGTGTTTGCGAATTTTTGTTTTATTAATAAAGTTGTCTTAACATGGGGTCATATCTACTTGAGGCCCCAAAAAGTTCTTTAACAGCAACAAAGTTCTTAGAATGATATAAATGCCGCACTGAGGCATTTTTAATTTTGGGAGGGGTAGATAGATCTATCATTTTATTAATTTTTATATTTGGGTTTAGGTGAATTGATTGGAGAACAGGGAGAGTATCCTGTAGATTAATAGAATGTAGCAGTGCTTGAAAGATGTTAATTCTATTTTTTTAATGTAGGTAGAATTTTATATTTGTATTCACTGTCAAGCATTAAATGTGGGATAGAGTGAGGGTTTAATTTGAGTGATTGTATAATAGAGTAAAACGAACACAAGGAAAGTATAATGGGAATGAAAAAAATAAATGAGCAAAACAAATATAATAAGGGCAAAAAGGGCACATTAGGCATAAATAAAGCAAGGTGAGTGCATGTTTTTTAGCAAAGTACTGTGTTCTGGCATAACTACTACTTCGCATTGTTTTCAGGGCATAACTAAAGTTATTAGAAGTATCTCAAGGTGTGTAAAAGTGCTTGTGGTGTGTGCTTATTACTGTGCATTTATTCCGAAGAGTTTGTGTGCAAAGTGCAACTATTTCATAAAGTACAGTCAAAAGACGGCCATTTTGAAAAGTTTCTTGTGTTGGGTGTTGATTCGCAAAATTACACCATTACAGAGTGTTTCTTGCTCTGTAAAGAGTTATTTAGCAAAGTACCACCATTTTGGGGAAATGTCAGTGAGCTGTGTACTGTTTATTAGCAAAGTGCAATTACTTTTAAATGTTTCGTACTCTGGGCTTCTTCTGCCCAATTTATTCGCACAGTGCAGTTATTTGAAAATTTTCTTACAATGATAAGTGACTTTTAGTAATTTCAAGAGTGTTACAGTGCCCAAAAGTGTTATTTTGCAATGTTTCTTTCATTGAGGTGATTTTGTACAGTACAGTGATTTCAAAGGGTATTACTGTACCAGAGAGACTTATTTTGCAGAGTTCAGTTATTCAGAGGCTTGTTGTGCTATTGGGCATAGTTACAAATACTGGCATAAATTTCTGGTATATGTGTGTACTTCGTGCATATTTGCAAAAGCCCTCACTGGTATGTGTTAATATGGCAGACGGATTTCAAAAACCCTCACCGTTGGAGTTTGAACAGAATATTTGCTGAGAACTGTAGGATATTTGAGCAAGAATATGATATTTTTATACAAACAGCTTATTCTGACAAAGATGCACAGACTGAGGTGTTCATATTGCTAAACCTAGCTGGGTCAGAGGCCATTGAAAGAGAGCGTTCTTTTGTGTATGCACCAGCAATATATGAGGGAAAAGGTGAAAACAGTCATATTGTTGTATAGGCTTGATCAAGGGAAGACCCTGAGTCTTTGAAGTGCAAGTTCAGGGAAATGTGTAACCTCCAGACAAATATTACATCAGAGAGACATTTGTTTTACACAAGAGATCAAAAACCAGGGGAAACTTTTGCAGCTTATATAACTGACTTGAGAAACAAAGCTAAAATGTGTCAGTTTAGTGGCTGAAAAGATGAGTGGATAAAGGACAGGCTTGTGTGTGGTATTAGTAGTGCTGCAGTGAGAAAGATTTTGCTTCATGACAGTGATTTAACGCTGAGCAAAGCTATTGAGATTTGTCAGTTTCACGAAGTTCAGAAAGGCATACGAGTATGCTTGCAGGTGATGAGTGTGGTTTCAGCAGCCTCCAGAGCAAATCTAGACAGCATGCAACATGTGGCTAGCAGACACAGGCCTAAGCACATGGCAGCTGGCACCCCTGTGCGTTTTCCTGGGAAAATATGTAGTTTTCCAACAAGTTCTAAGAAAAGGACATGCTCAGTGCAGCACAAAGATGAGTCAGCAAAACCCAAATCCAGCTTTAATTGTCACAATTGTGGTGCCAGTCATGAGGCTAAAAGAGAAAAATGCTTAGCATTTGGTCAGCAGTGTCACAGGTGTAAAAAATGGAACCATTTTCAAAAGTTTTGCAAATCAAGTAGACCTCACACAGTTATAAAGAAGGGTCACTTGAAAAAGCAGGTTGATCACATAGAGAGCTGCAATTCTACTTTCTACGTAGATGGCATATCAGTAATTGGTGAAAAGGTTGATGCAGTAGATTTGTTGGCAAAGATTGAAGTGTTTGCACTGTCCAGATCTATGGTAAATCCACCAAGCTTAAAGTGGACACTGGCTCAAAGTGTAATATTATGTCAGCAGACACATTTGCTAAGGTGAGAACTGGTGAACAACTCAATGTGACTAGGTGTGCAAAACTTGTTGCTTATGGAGGTGAAAAAAATTCAAACCGAAGGCTTATGAGTGCTTTCATGTTATTTGGCTAGGAACTGTTAAAGATTGTTATTTCATGTAGTCCGAAGACCTGTGCAGTCATTAGTGGGTCTCGGAGACAGTTTGAGAATGAATTTGCTTTCTTTTACCAAAGAAATTTGTCATATAAACACATATCCTGGTTCCAGTTTTACTGAAGCTATTTTCTCAGAGTATGCTGATGTTCTCCATGACAATTTGGGCAAATTTCCAGCTGTGTATTCCATGAAGTTGGACCCAGAGGTCAGTCCGGTAGTCAGACCAACAAGAAAAGTTCCGATAGCTGTACAGTGCAAAGTTTAAGCTCACTTGTTTAAAATGGTGCAGCGAGCTGTGATTTGTCCAGTTGCAGAGTCAGCTGAATGAGTGTCTATGGTAGCAGCCAACAATAAAGGCTCAGATGAAATCAGAATATGTATTGACCCAAGAGATTTGAGCAAAGCATTAGAGACCACATCATCCAATGCATACAGTTGAGGAAGTCGCAGCCCTAATACCAAATGCCACTGTTTTTTCAGTTTTAGATGCAAAAAGTTCATTTTGGCAAGTGATGCTTGATCGCAAATCCTCATTACTGACTACTTTCAGTGCCCCATTTGGCAGATACAGATTCCTCAGGATGCCATTTGGAGTAAATTCTACAAGTGATGTCTTCTAGCCTGTAATGGAGCAAATATTTTCAGGTTATCCTAGTGTGATAATAGTACATGATTTATTGGTTGGAGGCAATGGTGAAGCAGAGCAAGACAGAAACCTTAAAGTTCTAGACAGAGCATGTGAAGTGAGCTTAAAGCTCAATTCTCTGAAGTGTAAATTCAGATTACCAGAAGTTACATATGTAAATCATTTATTTACTAGCACTGGCTTGAGACCAGACCCATCCAAGAAAGCAGCCATTCTTGAGATGAAAGCACCAGATAATGTTCGGACTGTACAACATTTTCTTGGTATTGTCAATTATTTAGGCAAGTTTATACCAGACTTCAGTGAGTCGATAGCACCTTTGAGAGCTGACACGCAAAATGTTGTAGTCTTGGTTGGAACAGCACCAGAGAGCATTTGAAGACCTTAAGCAGAAAATTGCCACCCCACTTACATTAAGGTACTGTGATGTCAATAAACTAGTAACTTTCCTGTGATGCTTCAAAATTTTCGTCTTGGTGCAGTTATTCTTCACAAAGGCAGACCAGTAGCCTATGCATCTAGAAGTCTTACTCAAACTGAAATGCAGTATGCTCAAATTGAGAAAGAACTTTTGGCAATAGTATTTGCTTGTTCAAAGTTTCATGATTATATCTGTGGTCGAGCTATTTAGATTGAAACTAACCACCATCCTTTACTTACTATTCTAAAGAAGCCTATGCATTCAGCTCCTGTGCGATTACAAAGAATGATGCTCAGTTTACAGAAGTACAACTTCAGAGTGGTCTATACAAAAGGTGAACTTCTTTATCTGGCTGATACTTTATCCAGATCACCCAGAAATACAGTGGAACAGCTTCATGCAGAGAATTTTGACTCTGATGTCATGAAAATGCACAATTTTTCTACCATGAGACTTGAGCTGAGAAAACATACAAAGACAGATCCAATTTTACAAAAATTCAACCACTGCATTAACGTTGGATAGCCATCAAAACTTCTACTTGCATTTCTGATGATGTTCCTGATGTCCCTAAAGTTGAACATTCAGCAGAGACCATCGCAGTTGCTAGACCAAATTCTTATTTCTGTGTCACATGATTTTGTCGCATCTCCAGACCTAGTGTGAAATGTGGAGCAACCTGGACGTAATTGCTTGTGTGTATTTAGTTCTTTATAATTGCATGACAAAGAATTCTTTGTATTGATTGCATGTCAGTTAATGTCGTCAACAATGCATAACTTATTTCTCAAAGAGGGAGGTTGTAGAATAGTATGTATGTTGTACCTTTAAGAAGCGTTTGAAGGTTAGCATGTGCATATAAATAGGCAGCACATGCTAGCTTCAGTGCCATTTTGAGAGTACAGCCAGACTGAACATGTATGAGTGCAATGGCTACTTTTTTTATAAGTTTTTCTAAGTTAGTTAAGCCTCAGTCCTGATGTTTGTACATAATAAAGCTGCTTGAACAGAACCCACAAAGAATAGTCTATTTTATCATGACTAGACGAGTGACAGTTGTCCTCTGCTATTATTTTCTGTTACTCTCACCATGGTTAAATGCCTTCCAGGCAAGGTTAAGGCTCGTTTTGACTAGTGCCTCGTTCAGTTTGATGGCATACTGGACAGGGATGGACTTCAGCAGTTGCACCCTGGTCCTGTCTTCATACCTTCATAAAACACTACAAACTAGATTCCTTTTCAGGGTCTAGAAAAAGCTTTGCTAGGGCCATTCTCCGGGTGCTCCTGAATTTGTATCCTTCCACCTCTCAGGTTAAGCAGTGGGAATCTAGCCAAAATACCGCTGTTGCAGTGAGAATGATAAAGAAATTGAGTTGCACAAGTCCTGCTTACCTGTAACAGTAGATGTCTGAATTCCTCACTACCTCACTAGCTAGCACCCACTCGCCATTCCCCAGAGTGTGCATAGCTGAGGTGGGTTTCAACCTCTTAGATTCGATACTTCTTGGATTTGTTTTTTTTATATGATATTGTGATTGGCTGCAAATTTACTCTTGCTAGATGATTCTGCCTTTTAGGTACTTTTCTTTCCTCCTTTATGGAAGTGAAAAGCCTTAAACACACATTTCCTCTGACAGCTGAAGGCTTCTGTCTCAGAAAATGCTCTGCCAATCGGCTGTCACAAGAAGAAAGAGGATGAGAGAGGGGAATATGAGCTTTTTAAAGCTGGCCAGTACCAGGATACCATAGCAGATAACCCAAGAAGCCACTGAGAAATTCAAACATCTATTGTTACAGGTAAGTAGGACTTAAACAACTGTACTTTAGCTGGAGTGCAGTTAGAACAAGAAACCTGCATCAGTTGTAAATGTATGGTTTGTTCCTAATTGCATTTCCATTATTAGTGTAATTTATTGAGCTTGTGGGTGTTTTCATTGTTTGAATGTCACCTGTGCATTTATAAAGCTGGCACAGTAATAAGCTGCATCAGGTAGTTATTGCACTTGGTGGGGGTGTGGCCAGCATGCTGAGCAGATAGCAGCACAAATCTCTTGCTCTGCCTTTAAATACTTTTTTTTACAGGGTTTTTTTCACTTTATTACAAAATATTTGTATGAGCTCAGTTATTCTGGATTACTCTACCATCTGGGTATATAAGAAGTGAAAATTCTAACTATAATAGGTTCATAGGTGTGTACTAGGCCAACGGTCCTGGCTCTTTTACAAGCCTAGTCCATAGAAGTGTCCTGGCATCATGCCGCCGTTAGTTCCTGGTGCCTCTATCAAGTAGAGCCACTGGAGTGATCCCCGGGGCAAACTTTCTATTTCTCATCCACTCATCAAGATTCTCTTGAAAAGGGCCAGTGAGGTGCTCTGCTTGACATGTATGGGAAGTCTGTTCCAGTGCATGGGCAGTCTCTGGGTTATGAACCTGTCCCTCCAGCATGTTCTTTTGATTGTGGTAATGAGGGTGAGGTCTCTGAAGCGTGCGGTGCGGAGGAATTGGGATTTCTTTTTGTAATATTTCTAACAGGGCTGGGTCAGACATGGTTTTGTAAGTCAAGCAGAGAATCGCCTCGTAATAGACGATATGAGACAGAGAAAAGCTGGAGTTTTTTGAGTCTGTCTATGTAGGGCATGTATAACTGGTTAAAAATAAAAATAATTGCCAGTCAACGGCCGTACACTTCAAGATAAAATTTAATTATGACAAAGACAAATGTAAAACCACGTATTTGGTGCTTTCATCTCTCCAGTGAGACTTCTTCAGAATAGAAAGAAAAAGTGCATTGCCTACATCTTTTTATAATAGAATCATTAATTGATCCACCAATCAACACTAGATTCAGTTAAATTGATACTAAACATTTAAAGAAATAGCATGTACGAGTCCCTATTATTGTGTTACTTATCCCAACATTTAAATACAAAAATGATGCACACAAGTATGTAATCTTAAATGTTCAAAAATATTTTTTGTGATATAAAAATAACAAAAAAAAATCACCTAATACCTTCAAACAGTATTAGCTTTTTCCACTAGAAGGGGTGTGATGGAGATTCTCTTGTTCAGACCTGGTGGTAGCATTACTGCTAATTTTAACTGCCATTCCATCTCATTCCTTTTCAAAACATTTTTCCAATCTCCCCCTCTAGGGTTAGTAATCATTTTTTTCTAAAATTCCAAACAAAAATCTTTTGGAATCACAAGTAAGTGTATGCTTTCTTGTTCTTTATATCATTCATATGCTCATAAACTCTTTATTTTAAAGAACACTCCGTCTTCCCTACATAGAAAGATGTACAGGAATCACATACTGCTAAATATACCATGCTAGAAGTGCAACAATTACCTTTTTAAAAAATACCAAACTTTCCATATAATTATTTAACCTTAGGATAGCATCCTTCAAAATAAATGGGCATTGGCTATATCTGCCACAAGCTAAAGTTCCTTGGACTAAATTATCCTGTTTTGTGTATTTGGATTCCAATAATTTCTTAAAATTTGGTGCTGTCTTCATGACAAATCTAGGTTTAGCCCCAGCCTCCCCCAATACCTCTGTTAGTCTTGAATATTTTCCAATTTTGTATGAATGCTTTTTGTATACTATCAGTTAAATGAATAGTAATACACAAGCTTTACTATGTGTTGTTAACTAAGGTATTATGTTCCTTAACCAAGCCTAAAGTTCCTTGGACTAAATTATCCTGTTTTGTGTATTTGGATTCCAATAATTTCTTAAAATTTGGTGCTGTCTTCATGACAAATCTAGGTTTAGCCCCAGCCTTCCCCAATACCTCTGTTAGTCCTGAATATTTTCCAATTTTGTATGAATGCTTTTTGTATACTATCAGTTAAATGAATAGTAATACACAAGCTTTACTATGTGTTGTTAACTAAGGTATTATGTTCCTTAACCAAGCCCACTCCCAGAAGTGGCTTATAATAAGTACCCCATTTCCTGTAGACGTCTTCAATAATTTCCTCTGTGTTAAGCCTAGGATACCCTCTGCCTAGAAACATTTCCATGATGGTATCCAGTTCAGACCTTACATCCTCCACGTGCGATGTCATACGGGCTGCTCTTATTGCCTGTCCCCTTATAATGCTCTTTTTCTGTTGAAGGGGATGGTTACTATTAAAATGTAAGTAACCATTACAAAAAGTGATTTTTCTAAATATTCTTAATTTAAAACCCCCTAATGTCATGTGAAATTGAGGTATCCAAGTAATTAATACTATGTTTATTGTAATTATAAGTAAATTCCAGAAATTTGGTTGTCCCACTTAAACAGCTAATAAATTCTTGCATCTCTACAACTGTACCCTGCCACAAAATAAAAGTATCATCAAGAAAACGTGAATATGATTTTGTTTCCAGAATGGGCAATCTATCACATATTTACTTTCCCAACCAAGAAGAACCAAGTTTGCATAGACTGGGACGCAAGCCGCCCCCATAGCAACCCCTTGAATTTGCTGAAAGTATTCCCCTTCATACCAGATTAAATTGTTCTCCGGTATCAACCTCAAGATTTCGCAAATCAAAGTAACTTTATCATGAGACATATCTGAGTGTTGAAATAATGTCTCCTCAAAAAAAATCTAGACCCTCTTCCTTAGGAATAACGGTAACAGGATTTTATATTTTTAACTATAGATATCAAGGATTACTTTAGCATTATTCCTAAGGAAGCAGGTCTAGGTATCAGGTTTGAGAATGATTGATTATACCGCCTCAGTAATAACAAAAAGAAAAGCATGTGTTCCCATCATTAAGATTCGTAAAAAAGCAGCTATTGAAGTACACATTATCTTTTTTAACAAAGAATCTTTAACACCCTAGAAGAAGCTGTTAACTTTGTTAAAAACGAAAATCTACTAGATAAGGTAGAAGACATGGAAATCTCTCTCCCCAGTCTGAAGAGGCAAGCTATAAGAAATGCTTCAAGCAATAAGGAAAAAAGCAACAAGAAATCTAGAGACAAGTAATACAAATAAGCCTGGGACTGTCTTATACTAAATCATTTCATAGCTTCACATATAACCTTCAACTAAGGTAAGATGCTCTTTTCCTCCTTCCTTTTCCACCTTTTTATCTCTTATAATTATTCCCACCCCACCCTACTTTTTTTTTTTTAAGGATTCATTGGTGTGTTTTAATTATGTTGAATTGATGGGGAAATAATTGGTACATTCTGTATATGTTTTACATAAACTTACACCAAACAATATAATTATGAATGTTAAATTTGAATCTTGACTAATAAAATACACACAGTAGTAGGGGACATTTTATTTAGGATAGATTTATAATTACCTATGTTTTACTAATAATTAATATATGTATACCATACACTTCATAAAACACTTAATTTTAGTCACTAGATTGCTTCAATTTCTAAATTATAGCCCCTCCATTTTATTTTTGTAAGTTATGAGATATTTGAAATATAATGAATATCCAATGTCCTTGTGTGATAGTCTTACTGGGATGCAAGATGTAATGGTGGGTTTGTGGGAGAGTGGCTTGATGTACACTGTGATGATTCAGATGCCTTATCTGATTGTAATAGATGGAAAAGTGGAAGAGGTGGTGGTGGTTTTCTGGGAGTATCTCTCCCGTTCTTTGTAGTGGTTTTGGGCACTTTGGTGTAGGGGAAAAAAAGAAAAAGAAAGATGCCTTGTTAAACTAAGTAAACGTCCTGGTTGTTTGGATCTGTGGAGGGATGCTCTGCCCTGGTGGGAGTGGTTTAGAGGGGCTACATAAAGCTTGCAGTGTTTTGATGTGTATTAACTTGTTTTTGCTTTCTTTTTTTTGTTGTTGTTGCTAACCATGTCTGAGGCATATATATGTCATTTAAGTTCACTTCCCAGCTTAATTTCCTGATGGAATGACAAAACCTTCAAAAGCTTCACTAGAATTTCTCCTTGAGCCTCTTCAATGCTTGCAAAGAGAAAAAAAGTAATCGCTGCTGATTTCCAAGCTTCAGCTGCTGTGACCCTTGAACTCGCAGCACTTCCTGCTGTGCGCAGATCTTTTAAACCGAAATGGAAGTGGTTCTTATTTAAAATGTAACATTACTGGAAGTTTTTAAATAAAATATGTTTGAATTTGTAGTAAATTGTTTATAAAGGTAGAAAATAAGCTGTGGAAAGCTGTTTTAATCGGAAAGGAATTTAGTGGTGCAACGATCATGTAAATTAAGGCAGACTGTAAATCATAAAGGTCCCTTTGCTGCATTCCTTTGCCTGAACCCTCTAGTAATCTTGGCTGCTATTCATAATGTTTTATTATATACAAAAATGTATATTTTGATGCAATGCATAACCATATGTTGTTGGATATTGAAATTGAACTAATCTGTGAAATAGCATCCTTTTAAAAGGCTTTATGTTCAAAGTGTACTCCACTAGAGTCTTTGTTTTATGCATGAATGGATGCTGTACTTTAATGAAAAATGACATTTAGACATTTAGAAGCATAAGAAAATGTACTTGAGACAGACTGATGATTAAGAGTCAAGATTACTTGGTGTAATTGTCTGCTAAAGACCTGGTTTACAAATAAGAACAACAATAATAACATGTTCATCAGCTCCCAGTTTTATATATCTGCAAGGAAGTAAAGAATACAGGATTCAGTTGTTGAAAGAGGCCTGCACTAAGAGTTAAGGCAGTCAGACTATGGTATCGAAGGCAGGAATGGAACTAATGAGGGAGAAGAGGTACAAGAGAACAAGATATGCACATAAGACAATGGAACTAAACATCCTAGATTGGGTGAGGGGGAGAAGGCATAGCTAGTATTCTGTGGCTGGCGCAGTATCTAGGCAGGCTAGAGGTAGCCAGATTGCTATATGAGAGAAAGGTACAAACCACAGCACTACAACTAACATTAAGATTTAAAAAGGCAAATAAGAAAGATCACATGGGTAAGAGGGTGCAATGACCATCAAGACAATTTCAAGTTTTGAATAGTTTATTTGAATTTATTTATGGGTACTTGAAAGTACTGTGTTTAAAATTTAAATACAGGCAGCATAATTCGCTTAACTGCATGAAAATATATTCACACTTTTAGTACTTTTCAATAGCATGCATTGGAAGGGCTTTAAAGAGCATGTGGGTGTCTAGTGGTAAAAGGGGCATTAAGAAAATATACTATCATGCAGGTGTAGTTCATTTAAAGACTATTATAAGTTAAAATTTGTCTATTTTATTTTTAAGAATATTGCAAGCTGCTGTAACACTATGTAATCTAGCCAAAGGAATGTGCCTCAACTAGAATCCACCAGGTCTTCAATGATCAGGATCTGTACCGTTCAAGTAACAGCTCTGCAATGGATAGATAGGTTTATTATTGTATAAAAGAATGAACTCTTATTGACTCCAGTTCAACATGTGGTTCTGAGTCTAATACACTTGAAAAGATGAATAGCGTTAACAAAGCAATGTTTTTATGCAAAAACTATTAGTCATTCTGCAAGAAATCTCTTCATTAAATCTCAGAGACTAAGCACTTCTTCACTGTAGTTAAAATGGTAAGTGTTAAATCATCTTTTGGATTCAAGATAAATTACTAAAAAAGTTTGAAAATATATTTGAATAGAATCTATATTAAACTATCTCAGAAAACCTAACAGAGCTACTGTTATAAAACTGTTGATTTTCTAAGAAATATAAAGTTAAGCTTCTGACTTAATTAAAAAAGAGGAAAGTGATTATATAAATGTCATAATTCTTTATTTTTTTTAAACTAAATTAAATCAATGTCTAGTATAATATATGTATACAAATGGGCTATGTTATCTTCACAAAGAGAATATTGGATGTATAGGGAAATATTTAGTAGAAGAGATGAGTTGTGGCTCATACATCTAATATATGACAATGTTTCAATATAAATAAATTACTGTTGGGGATCTTTTTGTGCGTAAATAATTTATTTTGGGTAGTTTTGTTAAATATGAATATACTAATTCTTCTTAGGTAAGCACATAGTTGTTTCCTTATCCTCAGCCCTTACTTCTTAATAGTATTGACTTGTATCTGTGTTTTTACTACAAATACAATAGCGATCACTTTTTGTTACTGCTTCCAAAGATAAAATCATTTATTATTGCTTCAACATTTCTTTAGTGTCAATAGATTATAATGGGTTGAATGGTTGTCCTGACTTCTTGTTCTTAGTGTTGGACTGTATATAGTGTTTTATACAGATGTGATTGGGCACAAGTAGATCACTCATACTGTTACACATATAAACATGATTTTGATTTGCTGTATGACATTGTAAGACAGTATGACATTTTCTGTGTATTGTATACATTACTTAAATGTTAGAAAAGACCTGTTAAATTTGAAAAGGGGTTGTCTGACATGAGATTGTAAAAACTTACGTTACTTATGGTAGAAAGTGATAGCATGTATCCACAGAATATATTTAAGGCACAAATAAAAATTGTAGATAGAAATGCCTGTTCTGAGTCGATCAGAATAGAGGACTCGTATAAGAGAATAAATATAGCTAAATAGCTTGAGAAATGAAGTGCAACTATGTTTTTCTTTAAAATATTGTGTCGTATGCATGTCTTAAAGTTTAAAACATGTAGCTCACTGATCAGTTAAGGTCAGGCATGTTGGCAAGTATACATTTAAACATACTAGGGCACTCTCATATGTAAATAAAAATGTTGTGATGTATCATACAAGAAAAATATGATTACATACACTAAATAACTTATCCAAAGATAAGCCATAGGGCGTATCAAATTAGTAACCTAAAGACAGATAAGACATTTAATTAGTGAAATACTATATATTTAGAAGCATGTATATATCTATTACAAGTAAAGTTAGATATGTATTAATTATTACAAATGCATGATCTTTGAGATCATCCTTTGCTATTTTAAGTTATGTTCACAAACTCTTCACATACTCTAATAACTATTACATTTATAATTTGACATTTTACTAATTTATATATTAAGTAAATATTGCATTCCAATGATATTAGGTCCACTTAGATTCATACTTACTACTACTGATTATAAATTTAAGAGAGAGGGAATATTCCCAAATTTACCTTTTGAATTACATGAAACAATAGTTAAAATAGCGGCTTTTATAGTTTAATGTGGCAAGTCATAATCCATTGTTCTTATCTAACTGTATCTTCTTTTAAAAACGGATGTTGAGTGGGTAATGCAGTTTTCTTGAATTTATTAATTTAAGCATTCAGAATAATCTGATAAGTGCACGCATGATTTGTTATTGTGATAACCTGTATATCTATGAGGCAGAGTAGATGCATCATATTTACAAAATGAACACTTGGCAACTGAGTAGGGTCTTGTGTTCTCATTGAACTAGATTGGATAGAGATATTGATAAAACTAAAAGTGAAATATATATTTATACTCTAATTACATCTTGGTTAACAAACAAAATATTTTAAAGATCTGTATTATTTACATTGAGACCCTAGTCGGTAAACAAATATATTTTGAATATTTGAATGTCTTTTTGTGAAAACCTCCAATGAGTTTGGTCTTGATGCAGTTATTTATATATTTGTATGTTTATATTCAAGTAATTGTTTAATGACACTTAGTTTTGTTTTTCCTTGTAGTACCCCTCATTACATTATTGAGCATTTTTAATTCTAGGAGTTTCCTCTTAGAAACACTTTACAGATTGCTGTTCTAATAAGCAAAATTAAGAATAAAGGGTGGGTGGGATTGGTGAAAAGAGAGGGGAGTGGAACGGAGATGGAAAGAGAAAATAAAAGGAAGAGAGTCTACAGCTTACTCTGTAAAATTTATAATAATGTAACAACTGATTTTATATCATAATTTATCTCTGACTTATATATATATATATATATATATATATATATATATATATATATATATATATATATATATGTGTGTGTGTGTTGTCTTTTGACTTTTCCTGGTTAGGGGTCACCACAGCGGAACTCTGGTCCGCGAATGATTGGCAGTAGATTTTCACGAATGCCAAGGTGCCATCTCGACGTTCAACCTTCAACGCCCGCCCAACTGTGGGGAGGACATGCAGACTCCACACAGAAGGCACTCCCCACACTCCAGCTGAGAATCGAATGGGAGAACCTCTTACTGAGAGGCAACAAAGCTACCGCTTTACCACCGCGGCGATATATATGTCTGTGTGTATGTGTGTGTGTAGATATATATATATTAAAACTGTTAAACTTCCAATACTTTAACATAAAAATAAAAAAGTGAAGTACTACAAAGAAGTAGATGTCAAGCTTTCGTTCTTTATTAGTCAGAACTTCATCAGATAAACTGTATTGTGTCAGAGCAATGGTGTAAGTATGTTTGAAAAGGAGCTGTGCCAACAGTTAACATTTCCAATAATTGGTAAATGAAAAAATAATATATAACCAGTACAAAAAGCCCAATCAGCATTAAATCACATTGGTTGCTGTGGAAACCAGACAGCAACTTCACATCACCACTAAAGCTTTAAGCACCTCAAATATAGCAACTGTGTGCAAGTGAAATATGAAACCATACTGAAAGAGAACTAGGTACATGAAACAAACCCAAACTGTAGATAGAATTAATACTTAACGTCTCCATGTGCACTTAAATGGAGATGCTAAGTATTAATTCTATCTACAGTTTGGGTTTGTTTAACAGTTTTGTATCAGTCAAATTCTTCTTACATGATCGGAGAGTTTACAGTAGTTTATGTATGTGTATATATGTGTATATATATATATATATATATATATATATATATATATATATATATATATATAATGTGTGTGTATGTATATATATATATATATATATATATATATATATATATATATATATATATATTGGAGCAGGATTCTTTTTTTATTACAAAATATATTAGAGTCATAAATGTAGATGTTAAGTTGTCAATCTCGCCTTCATTCTTGCTGGATGGGTTCAGAGCCGATCCTCTGCTCCGACTCTGCCACTTACTAAAGCTCACGAGCTTATTTTACCGGCTCAAGGCAACCCTATATCCCATGATGCTAGGCGATAACTCCCCAGATCTTGTTTGCCGCTTTCGCTTGCGAGGTGCGTATTTTTACCGTCTCCTGGCAAGTCTTTATATATATATAGTGTTCAGTCACCCTTTTTAGTTAATTTTTCACCCAGTTGTTTTTCAATAGTTGGCGACTACCTTTAATTCTATTCCTGTTGATACCTTCCCTTTTTATCCCTTATATCCCTCCCCCTCCACTCTTAGGTTAGGCCTTAAGCCTGCCCTTTTCCTAATTTTTCTTAGGGATCCTGTGGAGTGTTTGGGTGTGTCAGTATCTTAATTAATATTTTTATTGTTATTTTATTGTTTTTTGAGTGTTGTGTGTGTGTGTGTGTGTGTGTGTGTGTGTGTGTGTGTGTGTGTGTGTGTGTTTTCTCTTCCTTTTGTGATCCCTCGACACTGTTATGTCGAAGGAACCAAAGGAAACCAAGGTCTCAGGCTTTAAGAAGTGTGACTCGTGCTGTCAGAAAATGTCTCTGACAGACGGTCACACTTCTTGTGTTTACTGCCTGGGACCCCTGCACCTGCAGGACTCTTGTTCTGTATGTCTTGCATTCAGTCCAAGAGTCCTGCAGGAGCGCAGGAACAAACTTATACTGAGGGGCTTGTTAAAGCCCGAGGGCTCCCCGACTAAGTCTGCGTCGGGGAGGCCTTCGAAACCAGCAAAACCGTCTGCTCCAAGTACTAAGCCTTCGGCTGCTGGCTCCTTGTCTATGCTTAGATTGGCTCCGGCTGGAGCCGATCCCTCTGAGTCACAGGTTCCGGTCTCGGCACCACTCTGTGCCGATACCTCTGAGTCCATGCATTCACTGTCAGCTCTGGCTGGAGCCGACGTGTCCTTGGCTCCTTTGGCTTCATCTAAGAAGAGGTCAAGATCCCCTTCATTGGAGTCCATCCATTCGGCTCCGAGATCTCCCCTGCTCTCGCAGCGGAGCCATCGGAGCCGATCTTCTCAGTCGTCCAGACTTTCAGATCACGACCTTGAGAGAGTGTTAAGTAGGCTGTTAAAGTCTCAGGCATTGGCCCAGATGATCTATAGCCCATCTCATCAGACAGTAGCTATTACGAGTCCACCTATTTTTCCTCCTTTGACTCTCCCTCAGAGTTCGGAGCCGGAGCTCCTCGGAGCTGTGACTGTTGTGGCATCGGAGCCGATACCTCCCCCTTCGGCTCTTTCGTCTTCTGCTCCGATCTCCTCCTTGATGCCTTCATTGGACGGATCCGGGCGCCTGATCTCTCTCGTCGGCTCCGAGGGGGGCGAGTGGCATCGGACCATTGTCTGACCCTGTTCTCCCTCTCGGAGCATCAGCGCTGGTGAGCTCGGCCCCGACATCGGCCTCGGAGCCTTCCCTGTCAGTGCGGCCTGGGGTTCCTACCTCTTTAGAGCAGGGGCCCTCTGGCCTTTCTGATAGGGGAGCCTTCGAGGTGATGAGGAGTATACTAGCCCCAGGGCATAGTCAACGGTCAGCTCCATCAGCTCCTCCCACTACAGTGCCTGCTGATGTCTCTTCCCACTCTCTTGCTCCCGGACCCAGAGATCCAACGCCTCAGGTTTCCCCACTGGGAATTTCTTCCTCTTCTGAGGCTTCTGACCTGTCAGCGGAGCCTCCACGTAAGAGGACATGTAAGAGGAAGCATGTGGACTCCCCTGAGTCCATTACATCTGACACCGACTTGGATGAGTCGGAGGGATCCCCAAAGTCCCCCTCTGAGGATGTCTCTTTCTCAGACATCCTAGAAATCCTAAACAGAGGGAGAACTGGTCTTCCCTTAATCCTTCCGAGGACGAGTAGGTGTACCTGGAGGCATTTGGTTCTCGACCCTCCACCTCTTGGGTGTCTCCGCCTTTCAACCCCCTTATGGAAGTAGTGGCTCTGAAGGCGTGGTTGGCCCCAGATTCGGTGGAACCCACCCCTCGGAGGCCATCTAAATTCATCACAGCACCAGTTGACAAGCAATTCCTAACAAAAGGTGTACTGGCTGATGCCATGGTGGTGGCTGCAGCCACCAAGAAGGAACTAGCTGATCCTTCAGTACCTATCCATCCTCCTAATAAGGATTCTAAGACCATGGATAGGTACAGTAAGTGGATGTTTTCTTAAGCGACCTTTGCCATGCAGTCACTGAATTACTTGTCACTTCACCCGCCTTCAGAGAGATATTCTCAAAGAGTTGGGAGAAGTCTTACAGGATCCATCAGCTGCTGGGTCCCAGGATAAAATAAACTCACAGCTTGGAACCTTGAACTCGATTGTTAACTCCTCCATGCATCTAATGTCATATGCAGCCGATGGAGTGAGTAGGGCCCTGGGCACAGGAGTGGCCTTAAGGCGTCACGCCTGGATGCGGCTGTGTAATTTCGTGGACCCTTTCAAGGCGTCCTTCACAAATTCCCCTTTTGATGGTTCAGCTTTGTTCGGACCTCAAGTGAAAGACATCTTGACCAGATGCGAACAAGATGGCAAGACTCTTTCTGCCATAGGAGTCCGTTTCTCCACCCCTTCAAGACCATACCCTAAGGGTCAGAAGGGTGGGAAAATGTGGTTCCGCAAATCACAAGGAGTCACGCCTGATGCAAGAGGTCAGTTTACCCCCAGAGGCAGAGGGGATAACAACAGACGCCGCCCTAGGGGCAGAGGGGGTCCGCAGAACCAGGGTAGCAGGGAGCCTCTCTCTGACAAACCCTTCCAGCATCCTTGAGATGTTGCCCAATTGTCCACCTTCAGAGGCATTCGGGGGAAGATTGTCGCTGTACCCAATAGCCTGGCTTTCCCTTACTCAAGACAAATTGGTACAGTCGATCATATCCGAGGGTTACAAAATTCCCTTTATCCAAACCCCAATTCAGCAAAAGGGAACCCTTCCAGACGTTCCACTCGGTCTAAGGGAAGTAGCAGTATCCGAGATATCAAAACTGCTAGCAAAAAGAGCCATCCAGCCAGTCCCAGCAGACCAACTAGGATCCGGAATCTACTCTAGGTTCTTTTTGGTACCCAAAAAGACAGGGGACTGGAGACCAATATTAGATCCCAGCAAACTAAACAAGTTTGTAAAGAGAACAAGATTCCGGATGGTCACGCTACAGTCCATTCTACCCTTTCTGGGCAAGGACAATTGGATGTGCTCCGTGGACCTTCAGGATGCGTACTATCACATCAAAATTCACAGGCGCTCCAGAAGGTTTCTCCGCTTTCGGCTTGGGGCCAGTCACTACCAGTTTAGAGCCCTGCCCTTTGGTCTCACTACAGCCCCCAGAGTGTTCACCAAATGTATGGCAGCGGTTACGGCTCACCTGAGATGGCAAGGATTCCAGGTGTTTCCATATCTAGACGACTGGCTTCTCACTGCCACCACCAAACATCAACTTCTCCAAGCCAGAGCTTACACCATTCACATTTGCAGAGGGCTAGGAATCTCTATAAATTTCGAAAAGTCTGCCTTGTTGCCTTGTTAGTCTATTACCTTTATAGGCGCCAACTTGAACACCGTACAACTTTCAGCAAAGTTAACAGATCAAAGGGTCTTTGATATTCAAAACCATGTCCATGTTCTTCTTCAGAGCGACAAAATTCAGGCCAGGTATGTCCTGAAAGTATTGGGTCTTATGGCGGCTGCCATAACACTTCTTCTCCGTGCACGTTTTTACATGCGTCTTCTACAGTGGATGCTTTTCGCCCAATGGTCTTTTCAGCAACTCCCCATGCACCACAAGATCATGATAACTCCAACTTGCAAAAGTCATCTGTCCTGGTGGATATTGTCCCCTCAAGTCCATCAAGGCAGACCCTTTGTTCCTCCTCCCCCGGTCGCCATGGTGACATCTGATGCCTCCCTGATCGGGTGGGGGGGGGTACTTTCAGGGCAGGATGGTCCATGGCACTTGGAAACCTTTCGAACGCCACCTGCACATAAATGTCCTAGAGATGAGAGCAATGCTTTTAACGTTGCAAGCCCTCCATGACTCTCTTCCCCTAGGAACTATTGCAATCCAAATGGACAATATGTCCGTAGTGTGGTATATCAACAAGCAAGGCGGAACCAAGTCCCTATCCCCTGTGTCGAGAGGCACTCAGACTTTGGCAATGGGCAATCTCCACTCAGCGGTTTCTGATAGCAACGCATATCCCCGGGAAATCCAACATCATAGCGGACAGGTTGAGCAGAGCTATACTCATGCCACACGAGTGGTCTCTCAAACAATCTGTGGCGGAAGAGATTTTTCAGAAGTGGGGCCTTCCTTGCTGCGATCTTTTTGCTACACCCCAAAACAGCAAATGCCCCGACTTCTTCACCCTCTTCCCCCTTCCAGGCCATCCCCTCAGAGACGCTCTAGTCCAAGATTGGCCTCGGGGACCTGTCTATGCCTTTCCACCCTTTCCTCTAATCCCACAAGTAATTCAGAAAGCAACCGCCTTGAGAGCCAAGTTGATTCTCATTGCCCCTTATTGGCCTCTACAGATATGGTTTCCGTTCCTACACAGTTATCTTTTGGTACAGCCTTGGCATCTGGTCCCAGCTCCAGATCTGTTGACCCATCAGTCGGGGCAGCTGCAACAATCCCTACATTCTCTCAACCTCACTGCTTGGTTGCTCCACTTCCGTCCTTAGCCAGGCTCCCTATGATTTCTAATCCCGTCCAGGATATCATAGTAGCTTCCCTTAAATCTTCCACCAGAAGGATTTACACTAGTAAATGGAAATGTTTCTCCTTCTGGGCAAAGGCAAGGAATATAGATCCCTTTACTGCCCCAATTCATTCGGTCTTAGACTTCCTAGCCGAAATCTTTCACTCAGGGTCTTCTGCTTCTACAGTAAAGGTTCAGTTGGCAGCCATATCGAATTTTCATACAGGCAGGCCAAACATCTTCCATGTGTCAAGCTCGAGGCAATTCATCTCACCTCAGCGGTTTCTGATACACCACCCGGAAATCCAACATCATAGCGACAGGTTGAGCAGAGCTATACTCATGCCACCAGTGGTCTCTCAAACATCTGGAAGAGATTTTTCAGAAGTGGGGCCTTCCTTGCTGGATCTTTTGCTACACCCCAAAACAGCAAATGCCCCGACTTCTTCACCCTCTTCCCCTTCCAGGCCATCCCAGAGCCCTAGTCCAAGATTGGCCTCGGGACTTCTATGCCTTTCCACCCTTTCCTCTAATCCCACAAGTAATTCAGAAAGCAACGCCTTGAGAGCCAAGTTGATTCTCATTGCCCCTTATTGGCCTCACAGATATGGTTTCGATCCTACAACAGTTATCTTTTGGTACAGCCTTGGCATCTGGTCCCAGCTCCAGATCTGTTGACCCATCAGTCGGGGCAGCTGCAACAATCCCTACATTCTCTCAACCTCACTGCTTGGTTGCTCCACTTCCGTCCTTAGCCAGGCTCCCTATGATTTCTAATCCCGTCCAGGATATCATAGTAGCTTCCCTTAAATCTTCCACCAGAAGGATTTACACTAGTAAATGGAAATGTTTCTCCTTCTGGGCAAAGGCAAGGAATATAGATCCCTTTACTGACCCAATTCATTCAGGGACAGAGCGACATTTGGTTCCACCATTCTTAAGAGTCTGTTCCAATGAGCCACCCAGGATGAAGGTGCTAGGGACGCGGTCCCATCCAGCAAGAATGGCCCGAGATTGACAACTTAACGTTGAAGTTGTCTTGCCTACCATAGCGTTCCATGTTAGTTGTCTTCTCTACGCCTTCTTTCTTTCGTCCCTCTCATCACAACCTGGACAGACCGAGAAGATCTTCCCTTCCTTGAAGAGTTCTTATATTCCCTTGTTCACCGTCTAGGTGTCCTAGGATATATATAGTATAGATTATGATCTTTGGGGTGTTTTATCCCTCTTCCTCCTCCTTCCAGTTGGAGGATTTTGTTTTATTGACCTATACTGGAGTTTTCAGCTTCAAGCGAGATCACAAGGGAGTTAATAAGCCTAGCATCATGGGATATAGGGTTGCCTCGAGCGGTAAAATAAGCTCTCAAGCTTTGGTAGTGGCGAGTCAGAGCCGAAGGATAGAGCTCGAACCCATCCAGCAAAAGAGAGACAACTAACATGGGCATCAATGGTAGGTACATAACTTCTCATTAATTTGTTCTGAGCATATGCTTATGAGATGTTAAATACTTTATTATAAAACAAATATACATAATATTGTTAAATATTTAGTTGTTTAGTTTTGTGATTAAAAGAAATAGGTAAAGTTCAGTATTTACTATTGATGTTTTAAGAAAATCTAGAGATTTAATTTAAACACTTTGATCTTTTGTAGGAAACTCTGAATAATAATTTGCTTATCGTATTACTAATTCCCTCTTCATTATTTGAAATGAATAAGCAATTTATTAAATGGCAGACGCAGTAGAAAGATTTGAAGTATTGGTTGGAGATTGGTAGAAGGTAGTTTTGACGATATCAAAATAGGAATTAGAAATTCCATATTAGGCTTTGTAAATAGTTTGTAAAAAGGTTTAGAATGGGTCCATAACACAACATTCAGTATTTTGACATTTTATCAAAATGAATGTATATAAGTGTATGTTAATGTAAACAGACTTCATAACCCTATAAAGATGACATAACCTTTTTGCGAGAAACACGTAATAGAGAAAGACATAGAAAACATATTTTAAAGACTATTTTATTCTTGCAGAGTCGCACTTTCTTGCTAAAAGAAGGGGTAATGTGATATTGTGGAAAACATGTCTGGCACCTCCTAAGGTAATAGACACTTATTCAGATAAGAGTGGAGTGTTGAGTCTTGTAGTAGAAATTAACAAAAAATACATCACACTGGTGAATGTTTATTGGCTTCCTTGTATTGGTGCTAAAGTAGCAAGAAGTATTTAGAACTAATTACTATATTGTCAAAGGAAGGTGGAATATTAGGTGATTTTAATTGTATTTTATTGGAAAAAGATACTAAAAATGGGAAATGTGCTATGGCTGCTAAGAAATTAAATAACTATGTTGATACCACTTATATGAGAGACTTTTATGATTTAAAAGTTTTGAATTCTCTGAACTATACATAATACTCATATAGGTTTGGGACACAAACCTGTATTGATAAAGGATTCACTTCTTATTGAGACATCTTGCATTTTGGAGAATATTCAATCATTGCTTGTCCACTGTCCTGATCACAGTGCAATAGTTTTTAATATTAGTATTAAACCAAGTAACTAGGTATTCTGGCAAAGAATCCCAGCATACGTAATTAAAATACATGGTTTTAAGGAATGGTTATTAAAAGAACTAAATGTATTTCTAGAAAATAAATGATAATAGTTTATCCTCAAAAATATTATTTGGGATGCATTGAAAGCATATATTTATGGAGGAATCAAAAGCTGCTACTTAAATAAGAGAAATCAGTGGGATAAAGAACTTAACTGCTAGATCTACAAACAACAATAAATAACTTAAAACGTCATCTTAAGACAGGACATAAACGCAAACATTGAATTAAAACAACTAAACTTTAAACACAGTGAAATATATCATAAGGTAGCAATAAACTTGGAGAGATTAAAGATAGTCATATTCAGTAGTCTGCATACATTAGCTGTGAAATCTAAAGGGATCAGAAATAATCATATTAATGAGATTTCCTATAAAGTTAAAAATAATACCAAGATTGCGGTGGAATTAGATATTTTAAGAATTTTTAAAAAACATTATGAAGAAATAGAGCTAACTCCAATCCAGTTAACTTTGATCTAAGAAATAAATTTCTTAGAGAACGTGAAAAAAAATTAACGAAAGAACAAAACATTAAACAAACCAATATCTTTTAAAGAAATAAGACACCAAATTAAAAATCTGAGAAATAATAAATCACCAGGATTGGATGGAATAATACCAGAAATACGTAAGTTAGTAACAGGTAGTACATTGAAAATTTTATTACACGTCTTCGAAGAAGTTGGAATAATTCAAGTAGCTTCCCTTCATGGAAATATGCTATGATTTCTCCCATACTAAAACAAGATAAAAATCCAAAACTTTGTTTTTCATATCACCCGGTATCCCCTCTTAAATGTAGATTATAGAATCTTTGTCCATTTTTGCAAAAAGATTAAACCAGTTCCTAAAAATTTAATAGATGAAGACCAAACGGGTTTTATTCTGAATAGGAAAGTTCAGGATAATGTTATTAGACTGTTCTCATTAATAGATTTACTTGATAAAAGACTCTCGATCATTAGTTTGGACATAGGCAAGCATTTGTTTTCTGTGTTAACTTTTTCTTTTAAGTAGTCCTTAAAGGAATACAATTTTCCCTGATTTTATTAACTGGATCTACCAAAACTCAGTCTTGGCCCATGTTAAAATTGGTACTTATTTATCAAGGACCTTTAAAAGTATTAGAAAGGTACAAAGCAGGGATGTCCAATGTCTTCTCTTTTTTATTTTGCTCTGTCAGATTGAACCGTGGCTAATTTAATAGAGCAAATTCTAAAAATAAAAAGGATTTTCAGTAAATAAAAACTATTGTTCTAAGTAGCAACTATTTGCAGATGATATTTTATTGCCTTAATTGGATGTAGATAATCCTTGGAGGGTGGCCTAATGGTTAAAGTGTTTTTACCAAACACAAGGTGCAGTGTTGAGTCTCACAAGGGATAGTGAGTTGACACGTGGATTGCTTAAGGAGCAGTGCTTCAGTACTAACTTATGAACCTTATATCATACATTCCTTGAATAATCTTTTGAAACAGTCTCCAATTTAAAATATAACCAAAAATAAAACAGAGACCGTTCTGATAAATAAAAGCCAACTATGCTTGTTAATGCAAAACAATTTTTAATTTGACCAGAGCAATTCAAATACCTAGAAATTAATTATAAAATCTAACTGGAATGAATCCTTAAAAAGAAATTATAATGGTATTAATATTATTAAACAATTGCAAAAATGGGTAGGTATTTAACACAATTGAAAGATTAATGTTCATTAAAATGATTATTTACCAAAATTTTTTATTTTTATGAAACAATTGCTGCTCCTACAAAAAAAGTTAAACAAATTCTGGGTATTAAAATGTCTATGGCACCACAAAAAGACAACAATCAGCTTTTTCTGGTAGAAAAGCTGGGAGCAATAGAATTGCATTGCCAAATATTGAATTATATGCGATTCGAAGTCGTTTCTTAATTTAATAAGTCTTCAGTTAAATGCTGGATAGTCAAGATGAAGAAGCTATCCATAAATCTTTATTAGTCTCCAGCTTTATGGTAGCAGAAGATCCATTTATTTTTCTCTGATGCAGATAAAGACATTCCTATCCCTCTAAAGGCAATTATTTAATAAAACAACATATGAATCTTTTACTTTTAATTATATGGTATAATTTCAAAAACATAATGTGTAATAATTTAGTTAAAATACACTGTTTCCCTAATCCCCATTCAAGGCTTCTTAGACTCCTTTAACCTAAATAAACTAAAGGAAATGAAAAGTAATGGACTAAATTACTGGTATCAATTTTTTGAATTATAATAAAATTATGTCCCCAAATCATCTTTCGACAGATATAACTTTAAACAAGATAATTAGCTAAATTTACAAACATTTAAAGAATTCTTTGTAAAGTAATTAAATTCTAAATGTAAATTCAACAGTAATTCATTAAATATTAGCCCTGTATTTTGGAATTAACTCAGACTGTTTCTAAGATTGCATCTATGTCCATGATTTATAAAATATTGAGAGCTGGGAGTGCACTCCTCAAAAGAAACTTTTGGAGCTATTCAGCTAAAGTCAACAAAGAACCCTTTTCTAGGCAATGTCTTTGTGTTTAAAATCTGTAAATAATACATCTTCCTCCACATATTGGAAAATCTTTACATGGAAGTTCCTTCATAGAAGTTTTTTAACCCCATGCAAAATAGCATTAATATTTAATAGAGATTGTTAAATGCTGGAGATGTGAAGAAAGCGGATGCTGATTGGATGCACATGTTCTTAAAATGTTCAATGGTAATACTGTTTTGGTCTGAATTTAAAGATTTTACTAGAGCACTGTGGTCAGACAGTTGTGAAATAACAGACTCACTAATTTTGTTTAATGTGCCAATACTTAGGCTCAATTCCAAAAACACCAGTGCATCATCTTTGGTTGCTTCTTGCAATTGCTACCAAGGAAAATTATTTACAATAAACTAGAAATGTAGAAATATAGTTCTCAGATTTTATTTCTTTAGCCAAAATGTGTGTAATAAGGGAATTACAAACTGACTACAACAGAACACCAAATGTGCATACAAAAACATGGTTGAAATTGAAGAGATCTTTTTAGATAAATAAGGAATTTTTAAGTAGTTATGGAACTGTATATAGTTTTGTTGTGTCTTAATTTTGTTGGTACTTATTGGTGTGATTTATTTATTGTACAATTTAAGATTGTTTTAAGAGCACAATAAAAATATTTTTGGAAAAAAGGAAAGTTATTGCACTTCACTGCCAGGCCTTTTATGCATAATGTGTACAGCTTTTTCTTCAGTTATACTCTCATCTGATTCCTTTAGTGCCCATTTTGCCGGTTTAACTGCAGTTGTTAGTGTTTTTATTTCGCTGCTCACCAGGTAGGTCCAACAGTTGCTAGTACCTTTTTCATCATTGACTCAGGGTAAGTGGCTGGTTAAGTTACTTGTTTAGGAATTCTACAGTAGGAAGTTTGCAGCTAAGGAATCAAACTATGATTACAGAGTGAAGCTTGTTAGCAGTTCATATGACCATCTAGGATATACTATTTAAGAGTTGATATAAATTAATAATAACACTGCAAAAGATTTTTGTTTTATCAAGTGTAGCATGACAGTTGGTATGTCTGTTCTGATGGGACAAATTTTTGTATTCCTCTGTTAATAAATTTATCTGCAGCCAACTGTAATGTAAAAGTGTACGCTGAAGTTTACTGTTTTCTGAGTTGTCTGTAATGACATTTTAAGATTATATATTCACATGGTGGTACATTTTATACCTTTTTAAGTATGCATGTATGTATTCTTCCCAAGTCTTTTGGATGCCAGGTGAGACTTTATCGGGATGCCTGTACCACCTCAGCCCTAGTTTTTGGTAAAGGAATATCAAAGCCAGCTTTTAAATTAGGAAGTGTGCTGTGTTCATGCATTCCACCTTAAAAAAATTTTGGAAAAAACCCCAAAAAAAATTAAAATTTTCCTTTTCCCAAAATACTAAAAACAAGAATTAAAAATTTTTTCCCAAAATTTTTGTTTTTCATAAATTCAACCCAAAAAAGAAAAAACCCCTTTTTCTTAAAAATGTAGATTATAGAATCTTTGTCCATTTTTGCAAAAAGATTAAACCAGTTCCTAAAAATTTAATAGATGAAGACCAAACGGGTTTTATTCTGAATAGGAAAGTTCAGGATAATGTTATTAGACTGTTCTCATTAATAGATTTGGCAAATAAAGAACTCTCTATCATTAGTTTGGACATAGACAAAGCATTTGTTTCTGTTAATTAGCTTTTCTTTTCGTAGTCCTTAAAGAATACAATTTTTCCCTGATTTTATTAACTAGGAACTACCAAAACTCAGTCTTGTATGTTAAAATTGGTACTTATTTATCAGGACCTTTAAAAGTATTGAAAGGTACAAAGCAGGGATGTCCAATGTCTTCTCTTTTATTTGCTCTGTCCATTGAACCGTAAGCTAATTTAATAAGAACAAATTCTAAAATAAAAGGCTTTTCAGTAAATAAAAACTATTGTTCTAAGTTGCAACTATTTGCAGATGATATTTTATTGCCAATTGGAGATGTAGATAATCCTTGGGAGGGTGGCCTAATGGTTAAAGTGTTTGCCTTGCAAACACAAGGTGCAGTGTTCGAGTCTCACAAGGGATAATTGGCTAGGCTTACAATGGTTCGCAAGGGCAGTTAGCCTAGTACTAACTTATGAACCTTATATCATACATTCCTTGAATCTTTTTGAAACAGTCTCCAATTTAAAATATAACCAAAATAAAACAGAGACCGTTCTGATAAATAAAAAGCCAACCTTCTTGTTAATGCAAAACAATTTTAATTGGGAAAATGAGCAATTCAAATACCTAGGGGTAATTATAAAATCTAACTGGAATGAATCACTTAAAGAAAATTATAATAATTGTCAATATTATTAAACAATTGCAAAAATGGAGTAGTGTTCTTTACAATTGAAAGATTAATGTTCATTAAAATGATTGTTACCAAAATTTTTATTTTTTATGAAAACAATTGCTGCTCCTACAAAAAAAGTTAAACAAATTCACAGGTATTAAAATGTCTATGGCACCCACAAAAGACAACAATCAGCTTTTTCTGGTATTAGAAAAGCTGGGAGCAAGTAGGAATTGCATTGCCAAATATTGAATTATATGCCGATTCAGTCATTCTTAATTTAATAAGTCTTCAGTTAAATGCTGGATAGTCAAGATGGAAAACTATCCATAAATCTTTATTAGTCTCCAGCTTTATGGTAGCAGAAGATCATTTATTTTTCTCTGATGCAGATAAGACATTCCTATCTCTAAAAGACATGGTATTTAATAAAATAACATATGAATCTTACCCCCTTTTAATTATATAGTACATAATTTCAAAAAACATAATGTGTAATAATTTAGTTAAAAATACACTGTTTCTAATCCCAGTAGCATTCACTAAAGGCTTCTTAAGACTCCTTTAACCTAAATAAACTAAAGGAAATGAAAAGTAATGGACTAAATTACTGGTATCAATTTTTGAATTATAATAAAAATTATGTCCCAAATCATCTTTCGGCAAGATATAACTTTAAACAAGATAATTGGCTAAATTTACAAACATTTAAAGAATTCTTTGTAAAGTAATTAAATTCTAAATGTAAATTCAACAGTAATTCATTAAATATTAGCCCTGTATTTTGGAATTAACTCTCAGACTGTTTCTAAGATTGCATCTATGTCCATGATTTATAAAATATTGAGAGCTGAAGTGCACTCCTCAAAAGAAACCTTTTGGAGCTATTCAACTAAAGTCAACAAAGAACCCTTTTCTGAAACCAATAAATCTTTAGTATTTAAATCTATAAATAATACATCTTCCTCCACATATTGGAAAATCTTTACATGGAAGTTCCTTCATAGAAGTTTTTTAACCCCATGCAAAATAGCATTAATGTATAATAGAGATTGTTAAATGCTGGAGATGTGAAGAAACGGATGCTGATTGGATGCACATGTTCTTAAAATGTTCAATGGTAATACTGTTTTGGTCTGAATTTAAAGATTTTACTAGAGCACTGTGGTCAGACAGTTGTGAAATAACAGACTCACTAATTTTGTTTAATGTGCCAATACCAGGCTCAATTCCAAAAACACCAGTGCATCATCTTTGGTTGCTTCTTGCAATTGCAAGGAAAATTGTTACAATAAACTAGAAATGCCAGAAACTCCTCTAGTTCTCAGATTTTATTTCTTTAGCCAAAATGCTGTGTAATAGGGAATTACAAACTGACTACCTTAGAACACCAAATATTACGCATAAAAAAACTTATCGTTGAAATTGAAAGATCTTTTAGATAAATAAGGAATTTTTTCGTAGTTATGGAACTTGTATATAGTTTTGTTGTGTCTTAATTTTGTTGGTACTTATTATTGTTGTGATTTATTTATTGTACAATTTAAGATTGTTTAAAACTCAATAAAAAATATTTTGGAAAAAAAGGAAAGTTATTGCACTTCACTGCCAGGCCTTTTATGCATAATGTGCAGCTTTTTCTTCAGTTATACTCTCATCTGATTCCCGCTAGTGCCCATTTTGCAGTTTAACTGCAGTTGTTAATTGTTTTTATTTGCTTGCTCACCAGGTAGGTCCAACAGGTGCTAGTACCTTTTTCATGCGTGACTCAGGAGTAGAGTGGCTGGTTAAGTTACTTGTTTAGAATTCTACAGTAGGAAGTTTGCAGCTAAGGGAATCAAACTATGATTACAGAGTGAAGCTTGTTAGCAGTTCATGGCCTTGACCATCTAGGATATACTGTTAAGAGTTGAGTATAAATTAATAACACTGCAGATTTTGTTTCATCCAAGTGTAGCATGACAGTTGGTATGTCTGTTCTGATGGGACAAATTTTGTATTCCTCTGTTAATTTATCTGCAGCCTTTGTAATGTAAAAGTGTACCTTTGAAGTTTACTGTTTTCTGAGTTGTCTGTAATGACATTTTAAGATTATATTCGCTGTAGTGTATTTTATTTTATACCTTTTTAAGTATGCATGTATGTATTCTTCCCAAGTCTTTTTGGATGCCAGGTGAGAGACTTTATCAGGATGCCTGTACCACCTCAGCCTAGTTTTGGTAGGAATATCAAAGCATAGCTTTGCCAAATTAGGAAGTGTGCTGTGTTCATGCATTCCACCTGTATCCCTGTGCTGTGTGTGTGTGTGTGTGTGTGTGTGTGTGTGTGTGTGTGTGTGTGTGTGTGTGTGTGTGTGTGTGTGTGTGTGTGTGTGTGTGTGTGTGTGTGTGTGTGTGTGTGCGCTGTAGATCCTTATTAACCAGCATGTGGTATTCTGCTGTCTTTTACAATCATGTAATTTTCTTTTCTCTTTATAAACAACATTCCTACTTGATATTTACTTTAAGAAAGAAGTTCTCATTGCCCTTGTTTTTTCTTTGGAAGTAAGTGTTTACTTGCATTTCATCTGAGATGCCCTGTCTGTTTTTTAGGTATTCAGTTGTGATAAATAACATGGTTACACATGAATGAAAAACAATATAATTAGTAAACCAGTTCCTCAATCTTTTTTTTTTCACCCACACTCAGCAGAAAAGGTGTTTTTCAGGTAGGCAAGTTCCTTTGTGTCCCTCTTGTGGGGCATTTGTCTGTCCCTTCTTTACTTATGCAAATTGCACTGTTTCCCACCTACATCACACACTGGTCTGAAAAACTGTGGTCTTGCAATGACTACGGTAAAGTGGTATAATTTATGATAAAGCATATATTCAGCTGGATACGATTGGGTAGTTATAACCCAGTCATATGGCCATTGATCACTAACGAGTAGGCCTACTAACACTGCTTTGTTTCAGAGAATGCAGTTTTTGAGAGTGGCTTGCTGCTACCACCTGGAACTCTTAGTTTGGACAATTTGAGTTTTAGAACTGATGTAGATCACTTGTTTTCAATAAAGATACATATTGGATCCTGCAATATATAAAATGGCCTCCCTAGTTCCATAATACAAGCAGACATCAGGTAAAGTATATTTGTGGCAGTATTGAGTTATGTTCTTCTACTTGTTACTCCTGCCTCCTGATCCAAGCCATGCTTTTTAAAATCCTACACTGTATAATCCGTAAACTGATTCTTCTTGCCCAGAGGTAAGAATATTTGTATTCCTCCTGAACAAAGAAATTTAGCTTCCCACAATAGACTACTCTGCTTGCTTACAGATTATTCTCAGCTACTGTTCTGTATGTAGCAAATGACATTGTCAGTCTGTTAACTGGGGAGCAGCAGCATTCTCCGTAACTGCATACCCAAACCATGTGTGGGCTAGCCATTAAAATGGATGAAAGGTTTTATCCCTGCTCCCTGCTGTCAAAAATTATCTTTCCTCCAGGGTTTGATAATGTCTGATATTTGCAGGATCAAGCTGGACCAGTGCATAAATAAACTGATTTTGATGAAATCTTTTGAACATGTATACTAATTACTCATGGATTTGATTCATCTTCAGCTTTGGTTGTGTTACTTGCTCTCTGCCTTTGTTGCTGTCTTGCATGTTGCCCTTTTTATTTTGTATATGTGCTTTTACCTGAAGCTCAAGTTGTCCATTATCAGGAGGAGGAATAAATAAATGTTCTTTACATTTAGCTGGCTTAAGAAAGGTCTGGGTAGCTTGATGAGTTTACATTTTTTCTGAATTTGTGAATGTCTGTTAAATGAAATGTGATTATTTGAATGTATTATTGGAGAGGTGATGTAGTTTTCTGTCTAATGTGATACTTTAGAGCTGACCGATGCAAGTACAGAGGCCTGCAAGAGCTTGCTAATATCACTGTTAGCCTTTATTTACCTTTCTCTAGGTTAAAAGCATTGATTATTAGCTGTTGATGAAATCTCAGAATAGTTTTAGTTGCTTCTTCTGAAGGAATCACTTAGTACAGGCAGGCATTTCTACCTTCAGTTGAAATGAATAGTAACTTTGACCTCATCTGTTATGAGTGAAAACTGTGGCTGTCAGAGCAGATTTTTTTATTTTATTTTGTTTCTTTGCTACTTTACTGTAGTGAGGTAAAAGATGGATAAAACAGGACCCATTTCAGCCACAGTGTGTACATTCAAAAATGATGTGCATACAACCATAATCACAAATAATGCACATTGATAGGAAATGTTGGGATCACCATGCAGTTTGTTAGATTTACAGTTTTTTTTTTTCTTTATCATTTGGAAATTACCTGGAGCTGTACATTTTAATCTGACAGCAAAAAGATAAATCCCAGCATTTGTAGAAGATAGTACAACATTCAGTGACCTTATGAGTAATCATTAAATGTTATGTGAGAGTAAAATTGATGAGTTTTTGTACTGCACAGGTAGAGGTGCTGAATGGCAACCATTCCAATCCCTAGAACCCCATATTGTAATGAAGCATACTAGCATGAAGCACTACCTTTCTGTGAATTGTCTGTGAAAGATTTGATTAAGCATTCAAGACAGCTATTAAAGCTGTGAGCTTTAATGACAAGGCTATGCAGGACAAGTTAAATATTTTTTTTCTCTAATTATCACAGTGCATAATGGCATGCGTGTAGTCATCAACACTGTGTCAGTCTTGTTTCTCTCTGTGGCAGAAATATATAGATATTCTGCAGCCAGATGGTCATAGATAATGCATGAATTAGAAATATGAATGAGGGACTGTTGTGAAAATTTCACTGTAGGGCATGTACTGGTCGTAGGTAGTAAAAATTACATATGACAGCAGGTCATCATTGTTTCATGCACAGAGCCTCTAATATAATCCATTGATGTGAGATCTGGTGTATGGAGAAGATAAGGAGATGACTTGAGAGATGTTGATGAACCACCTTATGAGCAAGAAGTCATGTGAAATTGAAAACTGCCCACCACTCACCCTTAGGACCATGTATATCTTTCATACTTAGGTAATGATTGATCACAAAGTGGATGTCTGATAATCAACTACAGGAGAATAGGTGACCAGGTGTGCTCTGTAAAGGAAGAAGGTGAACAGTGTCATACCCTGAGTGCTGTGGCCAGACAAGTCTCTGTCTAAAGAGGCATGGATGGTATAGTTTATTGTGCAGCAGCAGCACTGAGCAGCCAAGATGTTAGTATGACAGTATCCTCAATGGGAAACGCTCTGAAAGGTGGCATCACTTCTAATACAGGTAACCCAGTAGAATTCCTTGGGATTTTTTTCTTGGACCCATACTTCTCTCTGTTATTAATCTTTCTTTTGCTCTCATTTGCCTTTGTTAACAATGTATGCATATTTTTATTTCATTTATAATTTTACTGGGGTAGTGCACTGAATTATTATTGACCAATTTCTGGCTTAGCCCAAGTAAAATGATATTTTAGTTTTTATTTCTTCCAAAGCGCGTACCAGTTTTTAATGAAAGTTCCAAGGGATTTTGCTTCATTCTCAAACCGGATAGCTGAAAATATGCTGACACTTGAAGATAAAAGAGTAGCCATTATGATTTTTGCTACGTAAAATGACTACTAATGTCAGTATATGACCCAGAAAGACAGACAGCTAAACAGGTTAGTGAACATAAATATTTTGACTTTCATTTGGACCCTGATCTGCTGTTCAAGTTGCACACTGAGTCCATGGCCAAAGTCCTTCAGAAATTAAAATTGCAGCTTTTCCTGTTTACTTTTTTTTCAGAGAATGGCATTAGCTTAAACATACTACCACCCATACTAGAGTGGTCAATCCATCGTCCCACTTACCCATACTAGAGAGTGGTCAATCCATCGTCACACTAAACTCTTCTGCAAACACAGCAATACTTCAGGCAGCTTGTTAAATATGTTTCAATTTGTTAGCTGATCTTAGGAGTCATTGCTGCTTTATTTTACTTAAGCTAGTCTAGTTTGCTGTCACAGGTAAAGCTATTGAACTTATTTCTACTTTTCAGTTTATGTATGTTCCCATCACTGTCGGACCTAAAACCATTTTTAGGACATTTGTCTGTAAAAAAGATTTTAGTAAAATTGGTCCAGCCTGCTGGAATAGTTCACCTGTGGAAGAAGGATAACAGTAAACAATTTATCAAACCTTTTTAACTAAGATGAAATATTTTCACAGAGGATAAATGTTGGCATTGCATAAATTAGTAAATTAATTGCTGCCTTTTTTATTTGCATATGCCTTTTTTGTGTTTATTTTACTTATAATAGTAGTGGGTTCAGCGTAAACCAAGTTTGTGTATATCTGGTATTTCTGAAAAGTTAATTAAAAAAGCATTTTGACATAAATCTAATATGTAATATGTGGACTGATCTCACGAAACGTCACTGTTAAAATATACAGTTTTTTTGCATTATATATATAATTTTTTGCTATCTGTTGAACTGGTGTTGTCTCTGAGTGACCTTTATGGCCAGTCCAGCTGTAGAATTAGTTCTGTGTCTTGTTTTCATTTTGTTTTCCACAATTTCTTCTGTTACTCTTAAGTCATCTTGATAAGGAAGCCAGGCTCCAACAGTGGCACAACACCATAAAGTGTTATGGATACTAAATTAAAATATACAGAAAGGAACTATGGGTAGAAATTGGTTTAAGGCATATAGTCATCTCTCAACCTCTTCTCCCTTAATCCCAGCTTCTTGTCAGATGCTTTCTCCTACTCTGTCCTTTATTACATTTGCTATTTTTTATGAAAGCTGAAACAAAACATTCATTCAGGACTTCTGATTTTATAATTCTGTGATTTCTTTCCCATTTTTTGCTCAGCCTAATAAGGTATGCCGTTCTTTTCCTTCATGTAATATTTAAAAAAAAAAACATTTCTTTCCCCTCTTGACCACTTTTTGCAGACTCCATTGATGTCATGCCTTTGTAACATTCTGCTTGCCTCCCCCTCCTCTGCTTCCTTCTACCACACTCACTTCTGCCGCTTGTATTCTTAGTCTTTTGCCCAAGTTGCTAGCTTCATATTCCTATGTAGACAAAACCCTTGTATTTAACCCTGAATACTCTGTCACTGATCTGCTCTTATAGCATATTCGCTGCTTTAGTTTATCCCCTTTATACTAGGTCATTTTAGACCTGCCTCCCCAGGTAATCTTAATCTACTCCCTGAAATACACCCCATTATTCTTGCCCTTGTGTTCTTTTCCTCCCCATACTGTAAAACGTACAGTGGCATAGTCACCGTTTGGTAACACCAGCTTCACTTCCCCATCCCTCACCCTTTTAGGAACATATCTAGAATCCTTTCCATTCTAGGATAGTCTTCCACTAGTTTGCCGAACACCTCATGGTCAAATACATCTGTCAACTCCTTTTCCATCCTTTCGCTGGTAATTTCCCAGTTTACTCCTTGCAGGTAGCAGTTCTCCATGACTGAATCCCATTCTACTCAAGCCAGTATTTCCTTTCCCCCTCTAACTCCTTCTCCTTTCTTGACACATCTTGGGAACTGTATACTATATCAGTCTACAAGTTTTCCCTCATTCATGAAGTTTAAGTTCTGTTTTTTCCCATCCTTCCTTCATGGGATGGTGTTTCTCCTCCTCCTGTTTTCAGATGTATTTGCATTTGATACCTCACTTAAATCACTAATCTGCTTCTGTCCTCCACCCTCTTTCATTCTTGAACAGAGTATTTCATTCCATCTTGGAATTGTTTTTATGATACCAACAATGTGCATCTTGCCATCTGGCATCATTGCTAGAGACCTCCTCCCTCAGCTTCCTGCTTACTGCTTGCATAACATATTAATTCTGCTTAGCCATGCTTGGAGGATCAATTGTTTGTTCTTTTGCTGTGTTTTTTCCCATTTCTGTTGCCCACGTGCCTCAGCAATATCTTCTGCAAATGTGCCTGCCTCTCTCTCCTTCCATCTGAGATGCATGGTCATTGAGATGTATATTTCTATCCCGGCTTGTAACACAGCTGTCCATTCTGGAAATGGAGGTTGTCACCAGCAAAGAGCTGGACCATCTGCTATCTTTCTCAACCTCTCATCCGTTCCAAGAACCAGACGTTAACCTTCTAATCATCTTCCTCATTGTGCCTGCTTTTGGCACAGGTTAATAGTTCTAAGAATGCTGGCTTTAGCCTCCTGTTCTGGCATCTCTGTGCCTTGTCCATTTTTCCCTGCTTAATACCACTTCATGTTTCTCTTCTGCTACATTACTTGTGCCTACTGTATCAAAGTGAGCAATTTACCCATCTCCCCTGCTGATCATCTTCATTACCTCCTCACATGACTTAAGTCCAAGCCCTGAGAAGTTTTTCATTTAAGTGCAGCCTCCTGTCCCCCTGCTAAGACTGTGAATCCCCTCACTGACTGAAGTTCTAGTCACCAAAACACCTTCTCCCTACACTTGTTCCCCTCTTCACTTTCTACCCAGTGTCACTGTTCCTGTCTGTTTTGCCTCTTCTTCACTTCCAGGCCTCCTTACTGTTTGCACTGATTGCCTTTCAGCTCCTGTTGCACTTTATCCCTTACTCATCCCTCCTGTACTCATCCTACTGGCTCCTTCAACTATTCTCTCTCACCCTCTGTCCCTTCCATATGGATGAGTTCCCCTCCCTGCTTGCACACTCCTGCTCTCCTTTTCAATCCTGCATGGCCACCTCTGAATCTGTTTCATTGTCAGTTGTCACGCCCTCTCAGCTGTTTTCCTTCCTCTTGGCTTCTTAATATTTGCCTAGTCTTTTCTTTTATGTTGCTGTACCACTTTCTTCCTTCACTTTTACGTATACTGTGACAACCTCTGCCCATGCTTTGATGTCCTCTACTTTTCTTCACCCACCTCTTTCAACCCCATATTTCCTGCCGGCTTCCTGTTTGTCTAGTTCCACTCTGCCATTTTTTGCCTCACTAAGCAATCTGCTATCATTTCTAGCATCTGTTGTCTCCTTCAAAGCTCTGAAGCCATTTACAGCTCCAATAGTGTCTCTTGAAGCCCCTTATTTCTTCTGCAAACCCCACATCCCCACCATCCCAAGGCTTTCCAGCCCATGTGCTTGTTATACATCCAAAAAACATCACCTTCTCTCTCTCATTTCCTGTCTTGAAATGTAGAATTGTTATGAAACTACACAACAGTAAGTGTTCTCAACTGTCATACAGACAATTTCTGGTTTCTGTCAGTTTTCTGATCTCTGACATTTAGTTTTTAAAGGAATGCAGATGTTTGAGATCACTTTGTGCTTATTGGAAAAAAGTAATGTGCATGATTTTTTTTCCATTGCTTTCCACCATCTGGGTTTCAGAAGGTGGCCATCATGTATTTTATTTGACTAATCTGAGCTGTAAAGTGTTGTTCGGTCTTCGGTAGTAAAGTTTTTGTCATCATTAAATCTGCAGTATAATTTGTTTTTTTTTTTTAAATGAACTTGGAATATGTTTGGAATTTAATTATTGTTCTTGTTAATCTGTTTTACACTGCAATCAGTATGTGCTGTTATGGGTATAGGGACACAGTGCTCTGATATTCTTGAAGGGTTACTTTTTTTTAAAATGTGCTAGTTTTGTGCTGTCCTGTGGAAAATTTGAAATTATTACCTAGTTCAGTATGATTTGACTGCCTGCCTTGCTTGACTGCAACATCTAATTTGACTCAGTGGTATGAAGAACAGACTGTACTGCTGAGTGTTTGATCTTGCTTTTCTCAGAGGGAAGCTAATTCAGTAGTACATTTTATACATAGTAATGTTGCCCTAATCTAAATCTTCTCTTCCTTGTTAATGCCTGTTTTTTAAGTTTGTCTTTCAAAGTTCTAAACTTAGGATACTTTTGAGGTCATGTACCTCGTTTGGTTAATATGCCTGAAATATTTGTGAAGTCGCTGACCAATATTTTAACTTGCAGTGGTAACATTTTATCATTATGATGACATGTTTTTATACGTATCTGTTTGTTTAAAATTTTTGTCCATTTGTATCTCTGTCCCACCCTGGTTATGTTTCGGGCCAGAGCTTAGATAAGCTACCTGCAGACAGGGAACTATAAAAATGTCTAAACTGACTTGCAGTGAAAGTATTGCATGCCTGAAAATATGACATAGTTTCTGGCCCAGCATGCCCATAACTTGGGACATCCTTGACACAGTCATTTACTTTTGATAGAGAGAATGGTTGATGAAATGGAGAACTTTTGAGAAGCTAATTCTGTTCTGAGCTATGTAACCTGTTTCCTGGAAGTTAGGTGGCTGCTGCTTCTAAACTGAGAGACAAACAAATTTGCAAATAATTTGAAAAATAAACCTCTGCTCAGATACACATATCTTATCAGTTAGAGATATGATGCAGTGATTTGATTCAGAATTGTTTCTTTCCAGATGTTTGCAGGATTCCATGATTGGTATCGTATTTCTGTTTAGAAAGTTGTGCATGCCTTTGCTTTATTGATTGCCTTATTGCAGTATTTACTAAGCAACTGTAATTAAGGTCTGCTTGCAAGGAAGAACATTTTTATCCAAGTCAAACAACTTTGTCAGAAGCAAAATCTTGCATCACTTCATTAGCAATCAATGGAAACAGGTTTATATCTTTCTTTTTTTTGTTTTGTTTTGTTTTGTAGGGGTAGTATGTTCCCTGGTAATTATAATATTCAAGAAGGGAAATTATTTAAAAGCTGTATTGCAAAAAAAATGCAAGTTTACTGGTGACAGTTCAATATACAAGTACAGTCCACAGCTGTCCCTCCAAGATTTCACCAGGAAATGTTTCCCTGTGATTTGACTATGTTAATGTTATGGATGTTCTGCTACTGCTGGGAAACTAAATTATGGAGTGTGTTTGTATATCACAGCTTCACAATAACAGAAAAAATGTACATGGGTTTTTTTTGTGAATTAACCCCAAAATTTTTTTGGTTTAAAGAGGTTAAAGGTAATTTTTTTTCTTTCATGGGAGGGCCTTTAATTTTTTTCCTAAACCCCAAGCCAAAGGCCCCCAAAATCTTTTCCCGAAAGTTGGGTTTTTTTAGTTCATTTCCTTCCTGGGTGGGTTAAAGGGCCGTCCCAATTGGGGGGGCCAATTTTTTCAAGTTGCGTTTACCCAAAAATTGGGGAAGGCCCCCCAGAATGCCCGGGGGGCCCCTGGGGGAACCTCAATGGGGAAAAATTGATTAGGAAAACCTTTTAAAAAGAATAAAGGAAAGGGGCCCCTTTTAGTAAAAAATCCCGGGGGGGGGAAAATTGGAAAGGAAACCAAGATCAACAACACAATGGAAGCTTGGGAAGGGCATAACTTCTTTTTTCCCGGGTTTGTTTAAAAAAAAATTTTTTCATTTCTTTTAAAAATGGGACAACCCCAAAAACTTTTTTTGGGTCCCTCCCGGAAGGAAAAAACCTTTTTTAAAACCTGGGCCAAAAATCCCTCTTTTTTGGAGGAAAGTTTCCTTTGTTAAAGAATTAAAAGGGGTTTTAGAAATTTCCCAAATTTTTAGCTGAAAAAATAAAAAATTTTAAAAGCCTTGGTGGAAAATGAAAATTTTTTAAAAACCAGATAATTCCCCCATGGAAGGGCTAACCTTTTTGTCCGCTGGACCCTTTGGGGAAACCATTTTTAAAAAAAAGGCATTCTCCCGGGTCCAACACCCTAGGGGTACTCACCCCAAAAACTTAAAAATTGGGTTTTCGTAAAACCCGCCCGGAAAAGGAAAATAGCAATTTTAAACTGCTGTTCCCCCCAAAACCCCCTTTGCCCGAAAAAATGTAAAAGCCCCTTTCCTTTTTTAAAAAATATTTATGGCAACCAAGGGGTTCCCCAGTCTTTATTTAAAACTGGGGGGCCTTTCTAAACTCAAAAAGTAAAAACATTTTTTAACCCCAATTCCCTTGTCCACTGCAGTTCCTTTTCCACCAAAAATTTACTAAAATTTTTAATTTCAAAACTTTCTTATTTTGAATGGAGGCTGCAAAAGCACGGAAAGGCCCTTCATAATAATAAAAAAGTGTAAACCTAAATTTAACAATGGAGGGGTTTTAAACCCTTTTCAGGGGGCAAAGTTTTTGGAAAACAATCCTGAATAACCCCCCTGGAAAGCAAAAGGGGAAAGAGGTTAGCTTTGCTTTTCCCCACCAAACCCCCGTTACAAAGCCAAAAATTTAAAATTTTAACCCAAACCCCTTTTTTAAAACAAAATGAAAGCCAACCCCAAAGGGGTTTTCCCAGGACTCTTAACCCTTTAAATGGTGAAAGAGGATAAAAAGGGAAAAAAAAGAAAATGAACGCAAACAATTTTTAAAAGTAAAACAAAAGCCTTGGGGAAAAGGAATTCCCCAAAACAAGGTTTTCCCCCTAAAATTCCATTTCCCCGGAAAACAGTTAATTTTAATATTTAATAAAAAACACAAATAAAAATTTAAAGAACTGGGGTATCAGGGAAATAAGGGGAATGTAATAAATAATGAAAAAGGAATTTTAAGCAAATTTAATGTAAACAATTTAAAACCCTTTGGAGGGGTAAGCAATGGAAAAGGGTTAAACAATCCTTTAAGGTAACCCCTTTAAACAATGCCAGAGGTTAAACATTGCCCCACCCCCCCAAAACCCGGCCTTACAAAAGTCAAAATGCCCCTTAAACCCAAACCGGTAAACCAAATTTTTGGCCCCCTTTTTCGGGCCCCTTTAAAAAATTTAAAAGCCACACGGTTTAACCCCGGATCCAACACCCAAATCAAAGAAGTGAACCCCAAGGGGCCCTCCAGGAATAAAAAAGGTGGGGGCCCGGGAAAAAAGTCTTACCCAAGTAAAAACAAACCCCGAACCCGTGAAAGGTCAGGTATTTACTAAGGGTCTTAAACCCAAACTAAAGGACAAGCCCGGGACACCCCCAGGGAAAAATCAGGTGGTAATTTAAAAAGTTTTAAGTCCCCAATAAAACCCCCAAAGGCCCCATACCAGGTTTTTGACACATAAATCATGATTTTTTCAAAGGAAAAAAAATAAAAGGGGTAAAAAATTTTTAATTTTAAACAATCCAAAAGGAAATAAAGGGGGAAAAGTCTTTTTAATTTAAAAAGGTTAAAGCCTTTCAAAAAGGCCAACTTGGAGGTGTAAGGCAATGGTTTTAGGTTTGCAATCAGTTGCCCCCGAAAAAATATTTCCCCCTTTAAAAATGGAGGGCCCCGGGAAGCGGTTTCCCCCAAGGGCCATTTTTAAAATGGCCCCAAAAAAGGAAAAGGGAAATGCCCAAAAAAACCCAAAAGGCCCGGAATAATTTAAAATGGGTTTTTTTTTAGGGAATGGGAGGGAAGGGGAGAAGGGGTTTCAAAAATTTTCCCCCAAATGGTCCCGGAAGTCCAGAAGTCCCTAAAAAGCCCCAAAGGCCTATCAAACCCGCCCCGGGCCCGTGGGGTCCCAATTAAGGGGAGGGCCGGGAAAAAATTGGTTTACCCACCAGGCCAAAATGGCAAAACCCCGAACTGGGGGCCAAAACCTTTTGAACCCGAAGCCTAAGGGCCCTTTGGGGCGTGGGCCAAGGGCTAGAGGAAGGGGGGTTCCCTTGTTTTGGAATTGGTCCGTTGTTAAATTTAGGTAGGTATCAAAATTTTCCCCTTTTTGTCCCCACGTGCCCAAAAAACGGAAGAACCCGGGGTACTTTTTAGGTTTTTTTGGCGAGGTTGCCGAAAAAGAGGCCCCCGGGCAGTTAAAAAATTTTTGGGAATTTTAAATTTTTAAAAAGGAAAAAAAAAAACTTTAAAAAAAGAAACAATTTAGTATTGGCAAACAATACCGCAAACTGGAGGGAATTTTCAGGGAAAAACCCAAAATAATTTTTAATATTAAAAAGGAAAAAGCCCCACAAAAAAAGGCCCTAATGGGCCCCCATTTGTATTCCCCCGGTAATCTTGGGAAAGTAGATTTTGCCAGAAAGGGTACTGTTGTAAACACTTTAAACCCCCAAAACCTGCACCTTTAAAGGGAATTTTGGAATCCTTGGATATTACTTTAACCCCAGGAGGGGCCAATTTATACAATGAGAGAACATAAACAAGAAAACAAGGGGAAAAGGGGGAGGCAACAAAACCCAAATAGCCTGGAAAGAAGGGAAGTTTTTAGGGGGCCACCCCGGTTGAAATCCTTGCCCCCTGGGAGTAAAATCCCCTACAAAAATTCCCACCAACTGAAGATTTCCAGAAAGGGAGGGAAAGTTCCCCTATATTTCCTATCAACCTGTTGGGAAATCCCCTTGGGGGGATCCCAACTTACAGGGAGGCCCCAAACCCCCAAAAATAAAGGGGGTTAAACACTTCCCATGAAACAAAGCTCACCTTAAAAACTTCCAAAACCTTTGAACTAAAAGGGCCCCAAACCCAATTTTAAACCCCAACTTTTAAAAATGTGGGGGCCCAAGGGGTTTGACCCTTTAAAGGGGGTGGGGGGATGATTCATAAAAGTTTTTGTGGAATAAAAGGTAATTTTGGGCAGAACCTTCGGTTGTTCAAAAAATTTTCCCCCCAAGGTTTGGGCCCGAAAACCCCCAAACCCCGTGCCCCAGAAAAAAAAATGGGGTACCCCTTTCTGGGGGGGCTGACAAATTTTTGGTAGGCTTTTTAAAAAATGGGGAGTTGCCTGAAAAATAGGAATTTAAAATATGCTGTCCCAAAAAATTTTTTCTGGGGAATTTGTTAAGGTGGGGGTTTTAAAAACAGGTCCCCAAAAAACAAAAGACGGGAAAAAAAAAAAAGACAGAAAGGATTTGGGAGAAAAATAAAGCAATATCCCTTATACCGACAAAAATTTTGAGGAAAGTGTTTAGTTGTAACAAAGGGGGGCAAACCAGGTATTCCCAACCTTTTTTCAAAATCCCAACTTGAGAAAATTTTTTTATATTTCCCCCCAAATTTTGGGGGGTTTTTTGAAAAAATTTTTTAAAAAACTTCCCCCCCCCAAATATACCGGTAAAAATTTTATAATAAAAACCGTTTATTCAATCCCCATTAAAAATTAAACAAAAGGGGATGTATAAACTTTTAAGGTTCCTTTTTTGGGTTTTTTATCAGGGAAAATTTTTTGTTTTTAATTAATTTTACCTATTCCCAATTTTTTTAACATTTTTTCCCCCCCAAATTATGTTTTTTTTCCATAAATTAATTTTTGATAAATATTTTATTTCCCCTTGTATAAATTTTTAAAGGTTCAAAGGGGATAAATTTTCCCCTTTTTTGTTCTTTTACCCCGGTGGTCCCCCTTTCTGGGTTTTTTTGCCAAGGGTTTTGTAATTTGTCTGGTTTTGGGTACAACCCTGCTGTTTCCTTCCCCGGAAAGTTTCCATTTCCCCTTTTTATGTTTTCTCCAAAAGCAAAGTTTGGGAACGGTCCCAACCCGGTGGGGTTTTTGGCCCCGGGGGCCCCCTGTTTTTTGGGGCCAACCGGTCCCCGTTGGGTTTTTTTTGTTTTTTAACCCCCCGGGGGGGGTCCCTGAGGGAGGCGGCGTTTCCCGCCCCCATCGCCAAGGGGGGTTTTTTTTGCCTTTCCCAGCAATTTTTCCCCTTTTTGGGGCATGATGGGTTTTGGGACCCCCATTTTTCGGGGGTGTGGGTTTGGTTCCAAATGAATTTTAAATTTGGGAATTACCCCCTCCCCTTTCCTTTGGGTTTGTCCAAAATTTTTTTGGGGCCGGGCATGATATGGGGAAAGGGCTGGGGGTTGGGTTGAACCAGGTTTTGTCACAGCACAGACATGATGTTCTCCATAAGGGGCCTCAAAAGGCTTTTTGAGATTTAGACTTCTGGCATTGAGCAGCATTACCCTTAGTTTTTTTTTTGTGTTCTAGGGTGGTAGGTTTAGAATTTGAGCCTTGCCTAAAAAGGCACTATGGGGGGGAAGACCCTTTTGCCAATACCCGGGAATCCCAGGGTGACAGGTGCAAGCCGCCTTTCAAGAAAGGTGGCTTGTCCAGCATGTCATCCCAGGCAGACAGACACGGGACCCCCTTTGAATGACACCAATGTTTAAGCCAATTGTTAAAGCTCATCATCTTATCTCTGTATTGTGGCATCATTCTTGGTGAAGGTAGGATACTGCTCAAGGTCAGGGTCATACCTCCCTGGGCTACATAATCAGAGAGCTCCTCAATGTCTCTTTTCATGTAGTCCAAGGCGGTCGCCTCAGGTCTTTTACACCAGCGGGACAATGACAGAATCATATTTGTACCTGCTGTTGAGAGACCGGAGTGCTAGGGTTATGTGGGGGATTCTAGGGACAGGCAGCTTACGGGACCTTCTCCTTACTCAGTCTTGGGGGACGCCCGTGTGTCTGACTATAGTCACCAATGACTAGTGTGTCTGGCATTGTGTTTGGCCTTAAGGGCTGTGACTGTTTGACACTCTGACTTTAGGTCTATGTGTTGCAGGTGTTGTGTTCTGAGGTGGTGGTTGTTTGGGTGTCTGCTTTGGTGGCCTCTGCTGTTTTGGTAGATTTTGATCAGAGCCTCCAGTATGTCTTTGTGTGATGTGTATGATTTGAGGTTGTAATGGTAATATGTGAGACTGGGTCAAATGTGTGTGGTAACCTTCTCCTCCTGACTGGTCTTGCCAGTCCTATGTTGAAGAGCTCAGCCTCCAGTTTGGTTTGTTGCATCTCTAGTATTTGTGTTTTGTGGGGGGGGAGAGGGTTGTCGGGTACATGAGGCAATTGTAACATTGCCTCAATATTCCCAGGGTTCCCCGCTGAGCAAAAGGACACTAGCAACTGATCCCCTTTTCTAGAAGGAATAGACAAAAACTTTAAAAAGATTGGGGCGGGGGACCCAAATGGGGGGTTTCCTTTTTGGGGTACTATCTATGACAAGAGTGCCATCAAGGTAATAAGTAAGAAGGTGCTTTTTAAAAAAGAGAATAGTCTACTTGGAGTCAAGTAGAGATGATCTTTTTAAATTTTAGGATGCTGATTAGATCAGTAGTATAGTTAAAGGTATTTGGGAAAATTTGAAGAGTGGACTTTAGGTGGGAATAGTTTAAACCTGCTTAACCCCGGCCCCAGTGTGCAACAGTAGCAACTCCGGGTTCCTAAAAAAACTTTAAAAGGGCTTTTAGCAGGGGTGGAAAAAAACAGGAAATGACCCTGGCCAACAAACCACAAGTCACTGTAAACCACTCCTCCGAGGACAAATGAAGGAGTTATGGAAATGACCCCCAGTGGCCAATAAAACTACAGTTTCAAGTCAAAACCCCCTCTGGGGGGAGGGAATTTCTCAATGTTAGTCACCCACTGATAAAAACAGAGACCCCCCTTCAAACCCCAAAAAAGGGCCCACAGAAACTTTCAAACAGTTCAGGGACAGCAAACCCGTAACTGAACCTTTTTTACCCCCAGAAAAATGGGGAAAAAACAAGAATTTTTTTTTTTTTTTTTTTCAGAGATAGCAGAGGTTCCCAAATAATATCAAGTTATAACAGTAGTAAATGACCCCACACAAGAGTGCTAGGTCAAGGACAGAAAATATGCAAGTTTTAAGAAAAAAACGATTTAAAATTAAGTGCAAACAGGAAATTCAGCAAACAGCTTTTTGGGTTTTGCTCTAAATACAACTAATACAGAAATCAAGTTTGACAAGCCAGAAAATACCCACGCTACGCAGCTATGCAGAAAAAATTAGCAAATAAACAGAGAAAAAAAAATTAAAATCTCAAAAGTGGCCCCCTTCTCTCAGGTTTTTCCCCTTGGGGGGTGTTTTACCAACAGCCAACAAGCCTGAAAAAACGCTCAAACCACAGGCAACTAGGGGTTTTTAAAAGGAAGATGAAGGGGTTATGGAAATGACCCCTAGTGGCCAATAAAACTACAGTTTCAAGTCAGTAACCACCGCTGCGGGGGGCTCAATGTTAGTCACTGCCACTGATAAACACACAGACCCTCCTTCAGCCCAAGCAAAAATGGCCTCACAGAAACTTTCAAACAGTTCAGGAACAGCAAGCCTGTAACTGAACTTTTTTAACTCTCAGAAAAGTGGGAAAAAACCAAGATTTTTTTTTTTTTTTGTTTTTTACAGAGATAGCAGAGGTTCACAAGTAATATCAAGTTATAACAGTGCAGTAAATGACCCCACACAAGAGTGCTAGGTCAAGGACAGAAAATATGCAAGTTTTAAGAAAAAAACGATTTAAAATTAAGTGCAAACAGGAAATTCAGCAAACAGCTTTTGGTTTGCTCTAAATACAGCTACTAATACAGAAATCAAGATTAAAAACCAGGGGGGGTTTAATTTTTAAACTTCCCCAAGTTTTTCCAAATGTTAAACCCCCCTTTAAAACCCAAAAAAGGCCGTTTTAAAATGGGGGGAAAAAAATTTTGGGTTTTTTTAAATTTAAATTCCCCCTTTTGGGGAAAAATTGCCCCCTTTTAAAAAAAAACAAAAAAAAGGGTTTAAAAATTTAAAAAAAAAAAGCAAAACCCCTTTTGAAAAAATTAAAAAAAAGGGGAAAAAGAAAATTTTTTTTTTTTGGGGGGAAAAATTCCCTAAAAAAAATTTAAAAAAAAAGGGGGCCCAAAAAAAGGGTTTTTAAAAAAAGGGGAAAAAATTTAAACAGAAACCCCTTTTGGGGGAAAAAAGGTTTTAAAACCCCTTTTCAAAAAATTTAAGGGCCCCCCGGGGGCCCAAAAAAAACCCGGTTTAAAAAAAAAAAATGGCCCCCCTTTTTTCCCGGGGGGGAAAAAAACCCCAAAATTTTTTTCCCCCCCAAAAAAAAAATTTTTTTTTGGGGTTTTTAAGGATAGGTTAAATTTTTAATCATTTTTTCCCCCAAAAAAACCCCCGGGTTTTTTTTAAAAAAGATAAAAATCAAAAAAAAAAAAAAATTTTTTTTCCCAAAACGACAAAACCCTTTTTAAAAAAAAAACAATTTTTTTTTTGGGGAAAAAAAAAAAAGGGAAAAATTTAATTAAAACTAAAAGGGTTTTTTCTGGGCCCCTTTTTTAAAAAACGGGAAAAAAAACCAAGGAACTGGTTTTGAAAAAAAGGGTTTAAAAATCCCCCTATCCAAAAAAAAAACTCTTTTTCGTAGAACCATTTAAAGGGAAGCGCTAATGTTTCCTTTAAAAACCCCCCCCCTTTTAGAAGAAAATGGCTAAAAAACTTTCCTTAAAACAGGTGAATGAAAACTCCAGAAAAGGGGGGAAAAAAAGATTTTTTTTTTTTTTTTTTTCAAGTGAGAGGCCCAAAAAAAAGTTATTTTTTGGGGGAACGGGTTTTAAAAAAAAATAGGGGAAAAAAATTTTTAATTTGCAAAAGGTTCCCTTTTTTTTTTTAAAATAAGCCCCAAATTTTTTTAAAAAAAAAAGAGGGGCATGAGTTTAGAAAAAAAAGGAAAATTAAAATTTGGGTTTTCTTTTTTTTTTGGATTTAAAAAATTTAATTTTAAAAAATTTTTATAATTAAAAAAATTATTAAAAAAAAACAAAAATTATTAAAAATTTATAAAAAAAAAAAAAAAAAAAATTTTAAAAAAATTTTTTTTTTTGTTTTTTTTTTTAAAAAAAAAATTAAAATAAATTTTTTTTTTAAAAAAAAAAAAAAAAAAAAAAAAAAAAAAAAAAAAAATAAAAAAAAAAAAAAAAAAAAAAAAAAAAAAAAAAAAAAAAAAAAAAAAAATTTTTTTTAAATTTTTTTTTTAAAATTTTTTTTTTATATTTTTAAAATATTTTTTTTTATTTTTTTTAAATTTTATTTTTTTTAAAAAAATTTTTAAAAATTTTTTAAATAAACAAAAATTTTTTATTTTATATTTTTAATTTAATTTAAAAAAAAAAAAATAAAAAATTTAATTAAAAAAAAAAAATTTTAAAATTTATAAATTTTAATATTTTAATTTTAAAAAAACTTAATATATTAAAAAATTAAATTAAAAAATTTAATATTTATATAAGTGTGTGTGTATATATATATATATATATATATATATATATATATATATATATATGTATATAACTGTGTGTGTATGTGTCTATATATGTAAATATATATGTATATTTGTGTGTGTGTGTGTGTGTGTATATATATATATATATTTATATATATATATATATATGTATGTATATATATATATATATATATATATATATATATAATATTCTATACGGACATACATTTGTAGATAATGGGAAAATAACGAAAACATACATGTCCACATGCACCGTTAATGGGGTTGAGAGGCCCCAAACAATATACGTCTTGTATGACTAGGCATACCCCCCCCCCCACAGCCAAACACGTCCGCCCTGCAATACACTACCAAGTGTTGCAGATCCCATAACCAGGACCTAACATGACCGGGACACAAGATGTTAACAGTACTCCATTCCACCTGTATGATATCAGGCTGGTATTGGTAACATCATGCAGTACAGTCTGGCTCCCATAGGTAATGCACAATGTGGAAGCTATCAACATCCCTAGGATACTCTGATCTTGTAGCCCAGGTGGGTATGACCGTGACCCTGAGTAGCATCCTGCTCTCACCAAGAATGATACCTCAGTATAAAGAAAAAAATGATCAATTTCAACAATTGGCTAAGCTTCTGGTGTCATTCAAAGGGGATCCAGTGTCTGTCAGCCTGGGATGACATGCTCGACAAGCCGCGTTGCTTCGCAAGAGACTGTTTGCACCTGTCACCCCTTGGCTTTCAAATACTGGCCAAGACTCGTGCTGCCCCCATAGTGCCTTTTTTAGGCAAGGCTCAAAATTCAAATCCACCACAGTAAACAGCACAAGTAAAAAAAAAATGAGGGTTATGCTACTCAACGCCAGGAGTTTAAATGTCAAAATGCATGCGCTCGAAGCACTCCTAAGTATGTAGAACGTCGACATCTGTGCAGTAACTGAAACCTGGTTCAGGGCTCCAGAGAGCGCTCCAGCACTACTGGGCTACAACTTATACCACACATTTCGGCCACAGAACATGGACCAAAACACAAAAGGAGGGGGTGTATCCATATTCAAGGTACTCACACCTCCAGGTTACTGGCACGACATGTTACCTGTGAGATCATCCATGTGCAATTAACATCGGGCAAATCTGCAATGCAAATTGTGGCCTGCTACAGATCACCCTTCATGACCACCACTCCGCCTTTCTGGAGACGCTGGAAAATATGAAGGTCCTACTGAACACCGTGATATTGGGCGATTTCAATTACCCTACCATTAACTGGGAAAACTACTTGAGTACAAACTCCCAGGCTCAGCACTTCCTGGAATTTATCAACTCAAATGCTCTGGATCAGCTGGTAACCTCCCCTACCAGAGTCCCCAACATATTGGACCTGGCCATCACCAACATGGGTGACAGGTGTTCCATATCGGAGGTCAACCCGTCACTGGTTAGATCAGACCATAAACTAATCACCCTGGATGTCCACACCCCACCACCACCCCCAACCAAGAAAACCACCATGAAAAACTTTTCTTAAGCAAACTTCACCTTACTTAAGGCAGAGGTGGTAAGTTTCACAGCCCCCACGCTAAAGGATAACACTGCCCAAGATGCAGAATCCTTTACAATTGCACTCTGAGCACCTACAAGGAGGCATGGATCATGCCATCCCTAGCAAGACCAAGACTCACTCCCCTAAGAGAAGGAAACCAGTCTGGTGGACCCCTGCCATAAAGAGGTTATACAACAGGAGGAGGAAACTAGTTCAGAAAAAAAAGCAAATTCCAAATCCCTGATCAGTATCAGTAAGAAACTAATGTCCATCATAAAATCATGCAAGGCTAACTTCGAAAGAAAAATAGCCAAAGATTTGAAAGATAGCCACAAAGCCTTCTTTAGCTATGTCAAGAATCTAAGTGGCAAGTCGCAGATATGCTGAGTTGGTGCAAAATAGCACAAAATATACTGAACCTACTGATATTGCCAACATCCTGGCAGATTCAGTGTAAACTTCACTTCCTTCTCACCTTTAAAAAGGCCTACAACAATACCGGAAAAGTGTAGTGTCCCAGAAATCACAGAAGCACAGGTGAAAACAGCCCTTTCAAAAGCCAAAAACACAGCATCAGTGGGGCCAGATGGTGTGCCAGGCTGCGTCTTGCACGAACTACAGAACGAACTAACCCCCCCCCCCAAACAAGCTGTTCAACCTCAGCCTCTCCACAGGCTACGTGAATGGCGCACAGCAACGGTTATTCCACTCCACAAAGGAGGGGCCACAACTGACCCTGGTAACTATCGCCCCATAAGCCTGACTACCCTGGTCTGCAAGGCTATGGAGTGCATTACCATGGAAGTCATCAACAAAGACATTGGGAACCTCCAAACACTTGACCCCGACCCAGTTTGGCTTTAAGGGCAGATCATGCCTACTAAACCTGGTCGACTTATTCGAGACAGTCACCAAGGCCATAGACGAGGGAAAGGTGGTTCACACAGCCTACCTTGATCTCAACAAGGTGTTCAACACCATTCCTCTCTTGGGTATTATAGAAAAACTCACCAGCCTGTACATAAACCCCTACGTCACAAGATGGGTTGCCAACTGGCTTACAGACATAACTCACACGGAAAGACTAGCGGGCTCCAGGTCCGACTCTAAACCAGTCACAAGTGGTGTCCCGCAAGGCTTTGTTCTGGGACCCCTACTGTTAGGCATATATTTCTCAGAAGTAAAGGCAAACACAGGAGGACTATGGCTAACCAAGTTCGCCGATGACTGCAAACTGGGAGCCATAATTGACTCTCCGGCTGACACAGATATCGGAGACAGACATCTGGTGTCAAAGTGATGGCCTCAAGTTAAATGCCAAAAAATGCATAGTCATCCTGTTTGGGAAAAACAAAACACCCGCGAATTACCACATAGGCGGTAGCCCCCTTAATACAGAAGAGTTAATAAGAGATCTGGGGACCCAGATAGATGGTAATCTCTCCTTTGACAATCATATTGCCAATGTAGTTAGGAAATCCTTCTATGTGGCGCATCTAATTACTAAGGGGTTTGCATCTAGAAATAGAGGTTATAGTTCCCCTCTACTGGTCACTTATCAGACCCATCATAGAGTACAATGCCCCATTTGGGATGTACCTCACAAGACACTTCCAACAGCTGGAAAGACCACAAAAGCACCTTACTAAGGGCATTACTGGCCTCAAACATATGTCCTATGCAGCCCGACTGAAAAAACTCCAGCTGTACTCAGTGGCATATCAGTTACTCAGAGGTGATCTCTTCCTGACTTACAAAGCCATGTCCTACTCAGAATTGATGGACATGTTCCACCTAAAGAAATCCAAGTTACTGCGAGCCACGTGCTCTAGTGAGCTAAACCTCGCCACAACAATAAATGGTAAATTCCTGTCAAAGAGACTCCCCATGCTTTGGAACAAAATTCCTAACTACATTAGGCAGAGCCCCTCACTAACACTCTTCAAGAGAAGCCTTGATGAGTGGATGGGTTACAGAAAATACACCCCTGGGATCACTTCATTGGCTCTGCTTGACAGAGGCTCAGTTAATTAATTAGTGGGGTGGCGAAAGCCGACATGCTCTGGCTAGGCTTAAAAATGCCCTCGGGCAGTTAGCCTAGTACCTACCTATGAACCTATACATATACACAGACACATATATGCAGTTACAGATATACATATATGTTATATATATGTATATATATATATATGTGACTACACATACACACACAGAGATATGTATAGTAAGATACATATGTAGAAGGTGCACACAATATGGAACAGCCACTATGCCTACAGTTAACACCTTAACAAATGGACACTGTATGAGCCACCCATACAAATGACAATCGTGGCCTGCAACATATACCCACAGAGAGGTCGTAGGATATAACACCACACACAGGTTTGCATAAATGGAAAATCTTTATTTTCTGAACTGTTACAGTTGTATATGCCATGTCATAGAGCTGTTCAGACACTGACATCCATATAAACAGATTAATGTAACTTTGAAACTGTTATACTAATACAGTAGTCTGGAAAGCTTTACAAATGTTGCTAAGCTTTACAAATGTTGCTGTCCAGGCCGAGTCCTTCAAATAGTACAATAGTAAAGACAGACTGGGCCACAAGTTACCAAACAATCAACAGTAAGTGATGCAAGTGTATAGTTCAGCATCCTCTGTCTACACTCTGTACACAATCACTAGGTGGTAAAGACCTCAGTTGACACAATGGGGTGTAACTGTTATATAACAAGCCATAACTGACACCATCACAAGCACACTGACAAACAGAACAGTCTGTATGACAGGAGGCAGTAGGCCTGCATTAATCCAGTTTATGTAATTAATTTAAATATATGTGAATTGTATGGTAATGTACATCCAGATACCTTAAGGCAGCTTACCCCTGATACCCCCACATGTAACAGCCTAGGTTATTTGTGGTGCATCCCCCCTAGACTCGGTAATACAGGGCCATATACCACTGTGGCATACAGTGGCCTCTGGAGTGCATAGTGCACACATGTATTGTGTAGGTGAAGTGCACACATATATGGCCCCAGCCCCACCGTATGTGTGGGGGATACAACAGCAGTGGACTGATGGCAGGAATGGCAGCGTGATATACTCGCATCCCATCTGTATGTGTGTAGACATATATTACTCTGTATATGTATGTATCTGGGTGTTTGTGTGTGTGTGTATATATATATATATATATATATATATATATATCTGTATATCTATATAGATATCTGGATAATTATATATACATATATTTGCACCATATGTCCTGAACATGGAGTGTAGCAGTACCTAAACCCCTATAGTCCCAACTCCATAGTGCAATGAGATGTCAGGTGTGCATAGCAGGTATATTTGTAGACTATTGCTACTGTAATAGGGATTGTCTTCACAGACAATAGTGTATGTGTGTGTGCGAGGTCACATCTGCTTTTACAATGTGCGCCATTGGCTACTGACAGGCATCCTAAGGACATCATAATACAGTACTGCTGCTAGCACGTAATGCTCCTGTGGTCTGCATCAGAGATATTGGCCAATATATGTGGACATTCTGGCACACTCTGGACAGTCCAGAGGTGTACACAGAACCCCTTGTTGCAAGACATGTGGACCAAGCCTGACAATGTGAATGTTAACAGCCAGATGGGTATAACACGTAATGACTGTTATACATTTGCCCCCATAGGTTATGCATTTACACACCCCTGTCTGTCCTGACGCATAATAACCAATGGTACAGAGGTGCCATGGCCACATACTACCCCCTAGATATTGACATACATGTGTTCAGCATCCCACTACTCTGTATGACATACATGACTGTTAAGGGAGGGCCAGCAGCAGTACATCTGGCAAGCATCTGGACATGACATCTCACTGGGTACATACACTAGCAAAGCACTGTGCAGGCTACAGGCAGACTGGCTCAACACTGGACTACATTTCCTAAGGGGGAATGCACATGTACCTGCATGTATAGCAGACTCTACAGGCACGTCACAGCACAGAGTACAATACAGCAGTGTGAAAGTGCATAACCACAGCCAATGTGAACACAGCCACAGCTACGTATGGTAAGCTAGCATTATATTGCAGCATATTGACTATTTATTCAACACCATCCTCGTATGTGCCACTCACACCCTAACCCTACATATACTAGGGCACTATACAGTGTGGTCCGATGCCTGTCTGTGGTATGGGACATGTGTGTGTATGGCCCTACAAACATGTAAGCCGATAGGGTAACATACAGTGGAGCAGCATGTAACAGATAGAATGGGACCAAGAACAATGACATCTATCACTGTCTGTACACAGGCCAAAGTACATATCAGTAACGCACATTGTTGCCATTCACCTTACCTACACAGACTTCCAATGTCCAGGTGATGTCATCAGATATAACCCCTACTATATATAATGTGTAGCAGTCTGATATCTCACTGGCATGTTATCAGTTATGATGTCACTAATTATGGTGTACAGCACATATACACCTCTTACTGCATGACATATGTACAAAGGTTGCCAAAGTTGTGGCTGGAGGCACATACACAGGGCCAGTTGCTGTGATAACCTCATACATTTACTGTTCTGACAAGGTTTGTTGCAACATATGTCCTATGAGGGATATGAAGTCAGTAACACTCACGGCTGTCACCATCTACAGACTGCAATCCTCACACTACCTTCTGCAGTCCACAGATATGTGCTCTGTGGGTAACCCATGAAACAAAAGGCACCACACATTGCCCAGTCTGCAGATGGCCGTACAGATGGGGTTCCCTCATAAACATAACACTGACATGGCAATTATTAAAACATGTATGACAGCCATATCCACACACACCCTGTTAAACCAACATTACTCCAAATGCAGTATAGCAGCACTTAGTCTGTAGTCAGGTCAGGCACAGTGCTGCCCTGTTTCCAAAGTGCATGTTGTTATAGGTAAATCCCAATCCATTGGAGATTCTGTTTGCCAAACAACAGAACGAGTTCCTGCTCACAGTGAATGAAAAGGCCCAACACCAACATGATGTTCCTAAATATTGGAGTGTTTCCTTGCAATTGGCAATGGGAATGTTACCACAGCTATTCCACATGCAATCAGCTAGAGGAGGGCTGCATTTCATGCAGAGACCATCAGCTGATCACGAGCATCAATTAAAATACACATGCTGCTGCCTAAGCAAAGTAGGTGTAGGTCTCCACATCCACCCGAGAGGCAGTGAGAGAGGTTGACTGAGGCAAAGTAAAGTCAGCGAGGGGTGGGAGAGTAAAACTTTAAACATGTTTGTGTCACACACCTACCAGCGCAGGGTATCAAACCTCTGACGACTATGTAGTGCTATCACATTTCTATGCAGTTATCGGATGTGCCACATAGGTTACATGTTGAGGAGCCCTCGAAATGTATATGTGATGGTGAGTGGCATCTGCAACAGGAATATGGTAGCTATACGGTAGGTCTAGTACATGTGCCTGTCCGCATGAACAGGTGCCAGTATCAACACAGCCACATTCTCACAGGGGCGCATGCACACACATTGACACACATGGCAGGGCCAGGAATACAACTCATTACTAGTGAGATTGCCACAACACATTACTGTGCTGGCATCACATTCATCACAGGGGTCATACAGAGGTTATATGGGCAAAGGGTATGTGGAGGTGTCTGACATTGGACAGCATGCTTCAGTATGCCAATGTGGTTTGTAGTGAGTGTGAATGTGATCATACACATCATACAACACACACTCACTCACTCTCTCTCACGCGCGCACACACACACACACTGTGCCAGTAGTGACATGCAGGGGTGCATTGCTTCATGGGTGTGTAGTGGTCGACTGTACCAGACAGCTATACAAGGTTAGGTGATGGGTATAACTTGGCATCCCACATGACAATGGTCTGCATTGTAGCTCAGGGGTGTAGTTTCTGGATATGAGCTCATCTTGCTTTTGCAATGCCTCACAGCTGTACAGATTCGCACAGGCCAGCCAGGGGCAGGGGCCATGGGTCAGGACACTTACCCTATTGTGGTGTATGGGCAGGTGTGTAGCCACCCATGTATGTGTTTGCAGCTAGGGATAGTGTGTGCACAGCTTGGTGTCGGACTCTGCACATTCCATGCTGCCCATGCTCCCACCCCCCTGTTATTCTAACCTCTTCCATACATTAGGCATACATTTTCTGATACTTTCCCTAAGGGTATTGCCCCATCACAGGTGTGTGTTAGTGTTGTTCCACGTTCATGCAGTGGGACATGGTGGACATGTTACTGTGGTTTGTCCACATGGCCTTGCATATGACTTACGTGGAGTGTGTTATGTTGTTGTTTGGGTGTCCGTGACATAACATGCATTGGCAGTACATGTGAGACACAGGTCTTTGGCAGATGCCTGTGGGGCATTAGGTGTTGCTGCATGCCAGATGTGGCAGGTCATTGCATTCTGTCAGTCCTACAGTTGTAGATCACCATACAGTATATTCTCCTGGGGTGACAGGGTAGGTGTGATAGATGTTCATGCCAATACCTCCTAACAGTCTTGTTCAGGTGCTGTGGATACTGGCAGGGTGCTACCTACAGCTAGGGACACACCTGCATGGGACACCTGCACTTTATGCTGCAGTCTTCCGCTGTTGCCATATACAGGTGGGGTCTTAACTGTACCTATTCCCTGCAGCAGGGATATGACCAGGGAGGTGTGACTGGGTGGTGTTTGCATGAGCTGGGTGCATGTGTGCTATGGACACTACTTGCATCTGACACACAGATGTGCATTGGGCATTCCAGTTACGCTTGCATGTGCAGGTACATCAGCTGTTTCCAAATACATCAGTCCTACCTCCTTTGTGATCTGCAAGTGTTTGGGCAGACAACACCAGTATCCCCAACTACAGGACCAAATAATGTGATGCATTCCTGTATGTACTTTTCCAAGGGTGTGTCCTTTTCACAGTGATACAATATATATTGTATGTCTGAGGTACTTTCCCCTGTGTACTGCTTGTATATCTAGACTAACAGCCATGCCATGCCATGTCATTCTTTCAGATGGTGACACATACTACCACCATATATTTGCAATGGCTTACTGCTAGCTTGTGTTATACTGATGGGTATTGCATATGGCACTGCAGTTGTGGGGACATGTCCCTGTCATCAGCGGTAGTGGGCAATGGCCACCAGGCTTACCTCAACATGCATACATACCGACCACTCTTGCACAATATGGGACACACACCAACCTAACATACACACTTGTATATTGTACAGATGCTACAACCTATCCTGCTACCTTGGCCACCTCTGTGCATCTGTGCTCCACTGTTATTAGACCTCCACATACATATTACTACATTTCTACATAGGGTTGTTGGGAGGGGGGGGGCACACCTGACTGTTACGATGTGTGCACCTCACATTGGGGGGGGCACACCAGACCATTACTACATAATTAAATAGGGTTGGGGGAGCACACCTGACTGTTTCTGCATTCCTACGCAGGATTGGGGGGGCACACCTGACTATTTCTACATGTCTACACAGGATTGGGGGAGGGCACACCTGACTGTTATTACATTACTACATAGGATGGGGGCACACCCGACACTTGTAAAAAGCAAGCGGCACTCGAGGCAGTTCTTCACAGATTAACAGTTTTCACTGTAACAAACAGACGATCCACTCTTAGCTTCAGATCTTTACTTTAATACTTGAATACTTAACAACAATAAAACTGTGCAACAAAACCACTCTTGACTTAAAGCGCTTTTCGTTTGCACTAAAGCAAACTTCATCAGAAGTCAATACTGTTACACAGTGGCACAATTTAAATTACTCATAAGGTGACATATTTGGAGCTCACCTGTGCAACAATGGTGGTGCTTAAAGCTATAGCTGCTTAAGCAAACAACTGAAAGGCTAAACTAACAAGGCTTAGGTAAAATTAAACCAGAAAATTTAACCCTAGTTTGTAATCATTTTTTTTGTAGCACTATCGTGTACAAATTTTAAAATCTTAAACTTAATTTATATGTTTAACACTCTGAGTGGATTGATTACACAGCCTTCATTCATTCATTTTACATCTGAAGAAGTCTGGTGGATGAAAACGCTTTGTGTTGTGTGGCGTTTGTGATTAAACCTGCTGCTGCTTACACCTACAGGCTCGTGTTTTTTACTACCTTCTGCCTCTTTGGGTGCCTGTTGTGGTTTTACTGATTTTAGTTAGAATGCTTATTTTAGATTTATTTTCTTACCCCCCCCCCCCCGATCCTTTTTGCATGCCGCTGCTCTACTCTTAAACAGCAGAGATTGACTAAAAAAAATATATATATTTTTTAAGCCATTTGCAATGCCAGTGGCCTTATACTTGGCCATTGGCATGCTTCCTGACTGATATGCAGCCTTTATTTGGAGCTGTCACGGCTCCGTTTTGGAGTTTGCAGAAATGTACTTTGTTACTAACCAAGTACTCTTCTGCAGATTACACTAGTCCTGCACGGCCGGTTTCAAGCTTCCTGGATCGTAAATACTCCTCATTTGTATGGATTTCTGCTGCAAATGGGTTGATCTGCATGCAGGGGCTTAGTCCGTGCAGGACTAGTGCAGGAGCGCTCGTGAATGCCCCTGCAGGCTATTCGTGGATCGCATGGCAGACATATTGCTTGCTAGATCTCCTTCACTAATCTTGCATGCCTTGCAAGGCATGCTACTTTTCTCTTCCTGCTTCCCTTTTTCTTTTAGTCTTTCCTAATAAATGTGGCTAGTAAACAAAATTGACATAATTTTAACTGTACCAGATGATATACACGCAATATTGAACTGCAGTGCAATATGTAAACATGGAGCAAATCTTTTATCTTTAAATTTGAATATGCAGATTCGAAACACTAATAGCTGTTTTGATTTATTACATCATTATTTCGTAACTTAAATGAAATCATGCTTTGTACATGATTTTCATCCCAGCACTTCACCATACTAACAAAACCAGTGATGTCCTTTTGTATCACTGTTGCAGTATTCATAACCAAAGGGATCTCTTACCAAGGATATTCCAACATCTGGCCAGTGTACTGAGCCCTTAGTACTTATAGGTGCAGGAGATAACACACATCCTTCCCACACAAGGTGTAGGGCATAAAAGTGATGTACAGATGCACAAACTCAGAGATGCTATGCCACTAGTCTGAAGGCCATCGTTGTGTGTCAGTCTGAATGCCCTTCTCCTGTGCTGGTTACTAAGCAGTGCGTCATATAAGTGCCCTGTTGAGGTTGTTTATCCTTTTTATTTAGTGCTGTTGGGTTCATGTTATCCAGAATGGGAAGATGTCAATGTGGAAGGCAGATTCCCCATTAACACCATCATGACCAGTGTCTTTTCGGTTTGGGTGCTTCCTATGACCTTGTACAGTGTTCTATCTGCCAGGCTTTTGTCCCTAAGGCCTTACATAGTAGTGCCTCCTCTTCATCTTTTTATCTTGAAAATCATCTTAAGGTGTTAGCTCAAGGTGCTATGGAGGAGGCTTCCTGTAACCAGGGTCATCAGTTTGCTAAGAAAAAGGCCAAAAACACTTGGGTCTGATATGGCCGCTGTGCAGCCACCCCAGACGTCTCTTTACAGTCCAGTGAAAGCCCAGAGGATCATCCTGTGGTCACCTTGGATTCCTTTGTTGCACCCCTGTTGGAGGCTGGCATGGATCCCACTTCTCACATGTCTTCGGAGACTTTACTAACATCTGCTCTTGCAGCTGAGGTTCCTGCTCAGTGTATTATATCTGAGGGACTGAGGGAGATTCTGCAGATCCTGGTTAAGGAGGATATACCTACAATGCTTATTGAATGTCGCCAGGGTTTTGACCCTCAGAGGATGTTTTGTGTGGACGTCCCGTAGGAAAAGAAACACAAAACTTAAGTGTATTTCCCCTTCAGTTAAGGATCCCCAACATGAATGACAGGTTTTTAGTCAGGGGTTATTTAATGCCTTTATGGCCTTAAAGCCTCCTGAAGGGGTTTCTGTGCCTGCTCCTCCCTTGTCTTCCACTCCTCTTAAAAGACCCAGGTATGTAGACTTTTCAGATGAAGGTCTGGATTCTGAGGAAGAGTCCCTGGCTTACTGTTCTCAAATCTCTTCCATCTTGTACTGTGGTTCAGAGAGGGATCCTATTAGTCCAAATTCCCCCTTGTAGGAACTCTCCTTTGAGAATGTTGTTGCCCACATGATGGAGTTTAAGTGGGATTGTTTTTACTCCTCTGATATTCAGAAAAGGTATTATGACCTCCTCCAGATGGATTCGGCTAAGCCATCAGCTATTCCCCCTGTTCTGGCTGCCCTCCTGGATGTTCTTCGTGTTTCACTGTTGCAGCTATCACATTTCAGTTATCTGCTTTCAGTAGCCCTCAGTTGGCCTGATTAACAAAGTCTTGGGTCCTGCGTCAGTTGCTGACCCTTCTTCCATGACGTCAGGTCGTCAGGGGTACAAAACATGCAGCCAACGCCATTACATCAGTCTTTCTTGCCGTGCGGTGCCTGAAGCAGAAGCAGTTGGCAAGTGCCGGTCGGCCAACTCTTGAAATTTTCATTTTCGAGTTTCAGAACCGAAGTCTTCAACTAAAAGCTAAGTACCCTTTTGGGGAAACTTTTTCTTGCTCTAAACCGATGTCAGTAAAAGTAAATAATTGCATTACTTGTGGAAAGCAAATACCTCATAAAGATTTTCATTTGTACTGTATTTCTTACCTAGGCCCTGACCACGACATACCTCGCTGTTGGTTTTGTGCCTTATTTAAACCACGAACTATCCGTATTTTCGCTTCTAAATATTTTGGTGCTCTGTTCAATTATCCTGATAAGTCTTCGGTAAGCCACCTAGGTCCAAAGCAAACGACGATGCTGCTCCTAAGCCAGTCGCCAGTTCGCCGGTACTCAGTGAGGTGCTTTCGCAACCTCTGATACCCACTACTTCAGATTTGCAGGCCTCCACTGAGACCCATTCGGATTCCGGTATGCCGCGAGATGCTTCAACTGTGGAACCTGTGGATGTCTCTACCTTGGATGAGTCTGCAGCCTCTGTGCTTCTGAGGGTGTATTTAGGCCTATTGACTTGCATATTAAACCAATGCCATCTTCTTCTTCAAGGCCTAAAACTCAAACCATGCCTAGAAAACAGACACCCAGACAGCATGGTCAGGCCTTTATGCCTAAAAAACAAATAAGAATGGCTGAAGACTTTATTACTTTAATCAGGGGAAGCCAGCCTTCCCTCTCTGAGACCTAGGACTGAGTTTGCTTATGATACTTCTGACCAGGATTCTGAATTTTCTGTTTACTCTGATGACCAGGATTTACCCTTATCTACCTATGAGGATTCTGATGCTGAGGACTCTCTTCCCTCGCCCGCCCCCCCCCAAGAGGATTTCTCTTTTGTTGAAACATTGCTTACTCTCAGGGAGCATTTTCAGTCAGGATTTCTCTGATTCTAAAAAGAGGCGTAGGGATTTCTTACTCCTGCCCCAGCACAGGCCTTTAGCCATACCCTCCTGTACTAGACATTGTTGATGATGCCTTTTTGGAATTTAGCTTGGCCCCTGACTTTTGAGCTCATGCTCCCAGAAAACCTGATGGATATTAGAGTCCCTGACTCTTACAAGTTCCTTTTTCAAAAATCCTACTGCGGATCCTGAGACCATTTCACGGGGACCCAAGGACATTAAAGCTACTACTGCCAAAAATCCTACCCCCTCTGATAGAGACTCCAGGGTGCTGGATAGATGGGGTAAGAAGGTATACGCTTCTGCAACTTTGGCCATTAGGGCCTTAAACTGCCAGTTTCATATGTTAAAGTATCAGTAGCATATTATTGGATTGTTTAAACAGAAAATGATGATTCCTGATTGTGCTGAAAATAAGGATTTGCAGTATTTACTGCATTCATCTGAACAAGATGGAAAACATACTTTTAAATGTGGTTTTGATTCACTAGAGGCATCTTGCAAGGCTGCTGTAACTGGGTCTGTACTTAGAAGGCATGCTTGGCTTAAGGAGCAATCCTTGCAAGATCATGTTGAAGTGAAATTACTGGATGCTCCCTTAAACCAGGACCACCTGTTTGGCAATAAGGCGGACGAAGTTCTTAAAAAGATGGAGGAAAAAGCTAAATCTATGCAAACTGTTAAAGATTTTTTACAAGTACAACCTCCAAGGTTTAGTAGGCATTGGCCTTCGAATTGGTCCTTTCCTGCCTCTTCCAGACCGCCTCAGTCCAAACCCAGATCCAGCAGAGCTCCCACGCTTCAGTCCCAGGGTACGCACAGGACTAAGCAGTGGGGGGCCTCCACTTTCAAATCTGGGAGTAATAAACCCCCCCCCATGGTAAACTGTCTCAATGACTTCTTTTTAAAACTTCCAAGCACTTCTCAACTGACTGCCCATTTGGGGGAAAAGATTGCTCTTCATGCAAAGAACTGGGAACTCATTACCCAAGACAAATGGGTTTTAAATATAGTGTCCCAGGGATACAGATTTCACTATCGCACATTACCAACACCAAGCAGGTGGCCAGATCTACCCCCATACCAGTGGGCAGAGGCCCAAAAGTAACTAATTTCTCTCTTAAGCATGGAGGCTATTCACTTGATACCAGAAGAGGAAAAGGGACAAGGTTTCTACTGGAGACTTTTCCTGGTACTCAGAAAGGACAATTCATGGCGTCCTATCCTGAACCTGTCTACTCTAAAACACCTTTTTGATGATTTCAAAATTCAAGATGCTGACTCTTCACCAGTTGCTCCCTATGCTAGGTAAAGACACCTGGTTGGCAACACTAGATTTAAAGGAAGCATACCTGCACATCCAATCAGGGAATCTTGCAGAAGATACCTACGCTTCAAAGCAGGCTACACGCACTGTCAGTTCTCTGCACTGTCCTCTGGTTTATCTACTGCGCCCAGGGTATTCACAAAGTGTCTAGCTCCAGTCATTGCATTTTGCAGGCAAATAAATATTCAAATATACCCATACCTGGACGATTGTCTAATTCAGGCAGAAAGCCAGGGCATACTTTTGAATCATCTGGCCTTTGTAATAAGGGTGCTAACTTGTCTGGGGTACACCATAAACAAAAAGAAATCACACTTGGTACCCTGTCAACAAATTTACATTCCATTAAGCAAGCTTGAATACAACTTCCCAGATGGCTTTCCTCACGCCAGAAAAACAAATTCATTTGACAACCTACTTCAAACAAGTGGCCACAAAAACCCTTCTGTCTGCAAGGCAAATACTACAAGCATCAGGGTTCTTGGCCTCCTGCATTCTTCTAATCTCATATGCAAGACTGCATATGAGGAAAGTACAATTGTATCTAAAAAGCCTATGGTGTCAACATTCTCAGGATCTAGAAGCGACTATTCCTATCATACCTTGCCTATGCCTAGAGTTCCTTTGGTGGGCAGAGGCCTGCCGCCTAAACAAGGGACTACCATTCACACTACCCCCTGCTGCCCAAACCCTAACAGACGCATCAGACTATGCATGGGGGCTCACCTGGCAGGGAAGTGCATTCAGGGCAAATGGAACTCAAGTCAAATGCACCTGCATATTAATCAAAAAGAAATGTTAGCTGTACAGAATGCTCTGACAGCCTTCAAGGACCACATTCTTCCAGGACAATTAATGGTAAAGACGGACAACACCACTGTTATGTGGTAGATAAGCAGGGGGGTACACATTCTTACCCCTTCTGCAGACTAGCCATGGCATTGTGGAACACTGCCCTGATCTACCAAGTGCATCTACAAGCTCATTTCCTGCCAGGAAAACTAAACACACTGGCAGACTAAGTAGAAACCTCATCGACCCACACGAGTGGAAACTGTAACCAAAGACTTTCAACATGTTGAAAAACAAATGTGGGAGCCCAGATATAGACCTGTTTGCCTCCCCCCAGAACTATCGATTGGACAAATTTTGCACAAGGACTCCCCATAAGCAAGCTTGGAAAGTGGATGCTGTGTCCTTCAGCTGGAAAAACCTATCAGTTTATGCCTTTACTCCTTTGCCTCTGCTCTCCAAAGTACTACTAAAGATCAAACAAGACAAACCAAGGACAATTTTGATTGCACCAGACTGGCCACGCCAACACCGGTACCCCATCTTGTGCAATGTGTGACTGTTGGCCCCATGGCACCTGCCTCAGACTCCTACCCTGTTGTCTCAGCAGGAGAACCAGATTTTGCACCCTCACCTTCTCACACTGAACCTAGCAACCTGGCTAACTACCTAAACTCTCCTTTACCATCCCTCAGTAAACCAGTGATGGATATCATTTTAGAGGCAAGGAGGCCTAGTACTAGAAAATCTTATGCTGAAAAGTGGAAAAGATTCTGTGCTTGGAACCAATCTCAAAGGATGAGCACAGCAGTGCCCAATTACCTCAGATTTTACAATACTTAACTGAGATGCTTCACAAGGGCCTGTCTTTCTCCTTCATCAAAATTTACGCCTCAGCTATTTCAGCTCATTATAACACAGAACCTCCCCTCTTCTCTCATCCACTGCTCAAGCAGTTCCTCAGAGGGGCCAAAAATGTACGACCACCTAGGAGAGCTTTAACACCAGCCTGGGACCTTAACTTTGTATTGGAGAAACCCACTCTTCCTCCTTTTGAGCCAGCTGCTACTGCAGATTTAAAATTCCTTTCTTGGAAAACAGTTTTCCTTTTAGCAATCATTTCAGCAAGAAGGGCATCTGAATTACAGGCTCTTATGGCAGTGGAGCCTTTCATCATCTTTCATGCGGACATGGTGTCCCTCATGTCCAGTCCCTCCTTCATGCCCAAGGTGGTATCCAATGTGGCCCTTAATCAGTCCATTAATTTGCCAACCTTCTTTCCTAATCCACAGAACAAAGGGAAATGGATACTGCACTCCTTAGATGTACACAGACAACGTAGATTCTACTTGGACAGGACTAAACCTCAAAGGAAATCTGAACAACTGCTGGTGGCATTTGCTGCAGGGGCAGACGGGAAGGCTATTTCAAAGCAAACCATTTCCAAATGGATAGGCCATTGCATTCATTTCTGTTGCAAGCACCATGGAAATCCTATTCCACAGGGGATCAGACCCCACTCAACCAGGTCTGAATCTACCTCTACAGCCTTTCCCAGAGGCGTCCCTACCAGGGACATCCTAGAAGCTGCTACCTGGAGTGCTGTGCATACTTTCACCAAGCATTACCATCTGCCAATTTTCTCTAAATCCAGAGCTGGCTTTGCCACTGCAGTCTTACAGGGCCTTATAGCTGGTCCCAATGCTATCTAAATTCCTCTTTCCATCCTTAGCTTTGGGAATCTATCCAAATGTGATGACTGCAACAGTGAAACATGAAGAACATAGTAAAGTTGTGTACACTTACCATAACGAGTGTATTCACTGTTGCAGCCCTGGTTACCCTCCCGCCCCCTTATTTCTTTTGGGTGTACCTCTACTCTCTTTTACTATGCTCAAAAGCTTTTTGGTGTATTTGCTTTTTTGTTGGAGGTATATCCTTGTTTATTTATAGATTTAATTGCTTCCCATTAGGGGGGCACCTGACATCTGGGGCACGAAAAGCTGATGTAATGGCGTCTGCAGCATGTTTTATATACCCCTGACGACCTGATGTCACGGAAGAAGAGACAGCAACCGATGCAAAACCCAAGACATTGTTAATCTGACCGACTGAGGGCTACTGCAAGCAGATAACCCAAATGTGATGACTGCAACAGTGAATACACTCTAACATCTACATTTATGGTATGTGTACACAACTGTACTATATCTTTTCAGCAGCTTCTGTGGTCCCTGATTCTCTGTCCCCTGCTCCCAAGAAACCTGATTGATTTTACAAGGTGCCTGACAAAATTAAATTTCTGTATAAATGCCCTTCTGTAGTGTCTACCTCTTTTGACAAGTCCTCCAAGCTTTTGCCATCTACCAAGTCGCTTCCTTGAGATGAGTATATTAGAGCCATGGAGAGGCTGGGCAAAAAAGTTTATACTGCTGCCGCTTTATTTTTTAGGGCCATTAGGTACCAGACTCGTATGACCAGGCATGTTTTGGCCCTCCTTTCTCAGGTTTCTAAAATTTTTTTTTTTATCTTTCTGACTCTGAGAGGAAGGTTTCTGCCCTATCTCTGTTGGGCTCTATCTCTCAAGTTGCGTACCACTCTATCAAATGCAGCTGTGATGTGTCTGATGCCTCTTGCTTCTAGGGCTGCTGCCTGTGGTTCTGTGGTGAGACATTACTCTTGGCTTCATTTTTAGTCTCTGCCTGATGACATTAAGGCCAAACTGTTGGATGCTTATTCAGATAATAAAAATATTTTTGGTGTTGCTGATGCCGAACTTTTTAAGTCTCTCCAAGATAAGTGTAAAGCCTTCGAGGAGTTGAAACATGTTATTTCTCCTGTTCCTGAGGTTTACAGGAGTTAACCCTCCAAATCTGCTTTTGTTCACAGGCAGTCTTATTTTCCACCTAAGGGAAAAATGGGTTCTATAAGCTTGCCTCCTGCTAAATCTACTCAAACCCCTACCTCACAGACACTTGCTTTTCAAGATAAGCCAGCTTCCATTTGACAAATTGCTTCCCCCTTTACCTCAGACAAGTTCCCTTATCCCTCTGTTTTTCTCCGTCTCTTCCAAGTTGCATAAAGATCATAACAGACTGGTTGGTTCTGTCCATTATTCACCAGGGATATTTCATGGTTAGTAAATTCCTTCCTCCCTTTTTGGACATCCCTGAATCTCCTCAGAACAACTGCCTGTTTTCCCAAAAGTGCTCCATGCTGTTTTGGTCCAGGGCACCGTTCAAGCTGTGCCTCCTGCCCAGGTAGGGTGGTGTTTTTATTGCAAAATGTTTTTGGTTCCCATAAAGAAGGGCATATGGAAACAAATTCTGGACCTTTCCAGCTCAACACCTTTTTCAAGATTCTTTCCTTTCGAATGTTGCATCTTCAGACCCCCCCCCCTTCTTTTGGGTCTGTCTGGATCCCAAGGATGCCTACCCTCACATCCCCATCCATTTTCTTTTAGGGAAATTGTTTCTCTGTTTCTTCCTTGCATTTTCAGTTCTCTGCTTTGCAGTTTTCCCTGTCTACTGCCAAATGCCTCTCTCCTGTCACTGCTTTTTGCAGAATGAGAAGAATTCTGATCTTTTCCTAGCTGGACGACCTGCTCATTAAAATTTCTTCCCTCCGAGGCTTTGCTTCAGGATCTCCAGTTTGATTTTTCCCTGTTGCAGAGTCTGGAATTCATCATAAACTTACAGAAATCAGCTCTGACACCTTCTCAGGACCTTTTTTCCTTTGTTGCAGGCTTCAGACCATCCCCATGCTGGCAACTCTGCCTGCCCCCAAGGCCCTGTCTCTTACTGCCTTTTTCCTATCTTCTTCCTCTGGCTTCAGTCACAGCAGTGGACTTTTTCAGGGTCCTCCAGTTCATGGCTTCCACCATTCCCATGCTTCTTCTGACCAGGCTTCGCATGAGAAGGCTACAGTGGTACCTCAAGTCAGTGTGGTTCCAACACTGCCACCCTTGGACTTCCCAGTCCCTTTCCTTCCTTGTCTGAAGTTCAAGCATCCGTGGTGGATTCATCAACTTTCTCTCAACCTGGGGCTTCTTTTCGAGGTTCCAATCCTGATTGAAGAGCTCTTTACAGATGACTGAGACAGGAAATGGGGTGCCTCCTTCAGGTCTGTTAAGAGTCAGGGTCTCTGGCTTCTTCTTCAGAGATCAGACCACATCAGTGTAAATGAGATGAGGGCTCTGCTTTAAGTCCTTAAGTATTTTCATTCCCTGTTCTATTCCGGGCTCCTCAAAATTTTCACTGACAATACCACAGTGATGTGGTATGTCAGCAAGCAAAAAGGTACACTGTCTTTGCAGACTGGCTCTTGGAGTCTGGGATCTAGCTGTCCAGTATCAAATGATTCTTCAGGCAGTATACATTTCTTCAGAGCACAACCTAGTGGCAGACTCTTGAGCAAGTCCAGGACACAAACTCACTAGTGGATGCTGCACAGAGACGTATTCTTGGACATTGTCCATCCATGGGGTATTTCTCAGTATTCCTTGGGTAGAGCTTTTGCCTCCCCTCTGAACAGACAACTTCCTCTATTTTGTTCCAGAGTCCCAAGCCTTCTGGCTTGGAGAATGGGTGCCCTGTGTTTCCCTTGGAAGTAGATGTTTCTGTATGCCTTCCCTCCTCTTCCTCTTCTTCCACACGTCTTGCACAAGATTAGGCTTGACTCTCCCAAAATCTTGCTAGTGACTCCCTTTTGTCCCACACAGCATTGGTTCCCCCCTTCTTTCTCACTTGGCCAGGGGCAATCTCCACAAGTTACTTTACTGGGTTGATCTTCTCACACACAGGATCTCTTATCCTTTTGTCCAGTCTTCAGCTGACACTGTGGGTGATAGGGTTTTGGTCCCTTTTAGGCACCTCTTTTCTGAGGACATGCTTTGGGTCCAGCAAGAGGCCATGAAACCCACTACCAGGAAATTATATATCCAAATGGAAGCAGTTTTCTGTATGGTGCCTTTATCACCATCAGGATCCCTTATCTGTAGAGGTTCCTCTGATTCTGTCTTATTTGTCTGATCTGGTCCATGCTGGGTTAGCATATTCTTCACTGAAAGCTCATGCATCAGAAATTTCCATTTGTCTGCGTTTGACTCCTCTGGCTTCTAGGTTTGAGGTCAAGCAGTTTCTTAAAGGGGTTCTTCATATCAACCCACCTAGGAAGTCATTTCTCCCCTTCCTGGGACCTCAGTTTTGTATTTGAACAATTGACTCGTGCTCCTCTTGAGCCTTCTTCTTGAAAAATTGACTCTGGCTGCTTTTGAGCCTGCTTCTTCAGCTTGTTTGCAACATTGTACTTGGAAGACTGCTCTTCTTTTGGCCCTCACTTCAGCTAAGAGAATGTCTGAATTTCAGGCTCTCATGGCTGTTCCTCCTTTCTTAGTTTTTCCACCGAGACAGAGTGACTCTTCCTAATAATCCTTCTTTTATGCCCAAGGTGGTCAATGAGTTGTCCCGTAAGCAAATCTATTCATCTTCCTTCCTTTTTTCCTTCACCGCAGTCTGACATTGAGAAGGTACTTCACGCTCTGGATTTTCACAGACCAGCTCAGATACAATTTGGATAAAACTAAAGTTATTCCCAGGTCTGAGCAGCTTTTTGTTTCCTTTCATCCCATGTCTTTGTGTTTGGCTGTTTCTAAGCAAGCTCTCTCTTTCTGGATTTCTAAGGCCATTTCTTTTTGTTGGCCTTTTCATGTTAAATGTCTTGCTCATACTTTTGCTACGCATTACTAGTTGGATGTTATTTCCAGGACCAGAGCTGGCTTTGCTAGGGCTATCCTTCATGAGTTTCTAGAGGGTTGTTCAATGCCATCCTCCTGCAAGGCTTCCTCTTAACCTAAGAGGGAGTACAAAAGCTCATGAATACTGTAACAATGATATAGAAAGACATAATACAGTTGTGTAAAGTCTTACCATAACAGTAGATGTCATTCTCTTCCCTGTTGCAGTATTTGCTTCCTCCCTCCTTCCCCTTCTGCTCTATCTATTCTTTCTTGCCCTCCTGGTTGAGAGGCTGTTCTCTTTTTTTTTTTTTTCCTCCTCCTGGATGCATGTTTTTCCTTGTTCCTAGGGTCATTCTGTTACTCCTGGGGCTTTTCCAGTTCTGAGTGTGTGCATCTACAGGTCACTTTTATGCCTTATGACTTGTGCGAGTAGCATACGTATGATGTACGGCGCGTTTAATTACTAAAAGCTTTGGTATACTGCCCGGACGTTCTGCTGTCCTTGGCAAGCAATTCCTTAGGTTATGAATACCGCAGGAGTGAAGAGAAAGGGCATCTACTGTTATGGTAAGATTTTACACCACTGTGCTTTCTTTGACTTGAGCTCATCCTAGCTCTTGTTATTGCACCAAATGAGATCTGCACTGTAGAAATTATTTATGTACAACATGACAGGAATAAGTTTTCTTGCCTGCAGTGTGTCTAAAGGCAGTGTCAAGTAGTGTCCGCATGTTATTTGGTGCGTGTGTGCCAGGCTTTTTTATGTTGACAGGGGTAATGTCTCACAAAGCTAATCTTCCAAAGGGCTTTCTTCCCAGTCTTTGCTGTTGTAACAGTGCGTCAACCCTAATGGCGAATACAGTAGGTTGTTTGCTTCAGTTGTGAAGCGTGGTTGAAGTGTGTTCAGCAGTACTGACGTTTTCACTTTGTATACTGATCATGGCAGAACTATTGATGACAAGACAGGATCCTTACTGTGTCTGAGGCTGTGTATGCACATGAAACAGTAGAATTTGCATTAGATGGTAGTGTGAATTGGAGGCTTCAGTTCAAAATCTTCACAATGAATGATAACAGAATTTAGCATTCAAAGATGCGGATCATGACTCCTTCACAGACTTACAGAAACCTGTCAGCATACATCTTTGTATTAATTTTTAAGCTATGTGGATGTTACCACTAGCTGACACCTTACATTTGCCATTGTTTTCATAGTTTGAATATTTGCAATTGTACATGGTCAGCTTGATATTCTCTCTTCTTTTCACTTACTCTTTAAAAAAAGTTTACAAATATGTAACTGTTTCATACTATGTGTTGTCTGATGTGTATCATTTTATAATGGGGTGCGTTGAAAGAATGGTTAAGATGTTTACCTTACAGACACGTGGTACAAAGTTTGATTCTCAAGTAAGACAATTGGCTAAGCTCAAAATAGGCCAGAAAGGGCACGTAGCCTAGCACTAACCTAAGAACTGTATGAGTTTGTTAAGCCTTTAATTATGTTTATATCTTATGTATTGCGTGGATCTACAATGTATAGTTTTACTTGCTTCAGTAACTAGGGTGTGACTGAAAAGAGTTCTTGGACCAGCCCACTTACCTTTTGACACAGACAGTAAATATAACTTGTATAAACATAAATCTTTGCAGTAACAGCTCATAAGATCTAATATGCACTTAACGGTAGTTGACGGTCTGTTGCTACTAATACTGTCAATTAAAGAAGGATTCATGATTGTTATATCACTTAATCATGGATAGAATTCTCATGTACACCAATATCAAAAAGAAAAAAAAAATAACAGTATAATTTGCTGAGAGACGAGCCCAGCCACCCAACTCCCTGTATACTTTTAGGTCACTCTGCCTCAGGGATAAACGAATACTCACCCACTGAGCTTCTGGATCATTCAAGTTAACATTTGAGAAGCTTGCACTTCGAAGTTTTTGGCAAAATGTTAAATAATACAATTCATAGGTTCATAGGTAGGTACTAGGCTATTGGCCCTAGGATGTATATAAGCTTAGCCAAACAGGTACCCTGGCTTTCGCCACCCAAGAAAATTATTTTTCTTTGCCCCAGTCGAGCAGAGCCACAGAAGTGATCCCTGGGGTGAATTTCCCATCTCCCATCCAATCATCAATATTTTTCTTGAAGAGTACTAATGAGGAGCTTTGTTTGATATAGATAGGTAGTTTGCTCCAGAGTATGGGAAGTCTCTGGGACAGGAATCTATTCCTCCAGCATGTTCTGTTTATTGTGGTGGCAAGGTTTAGGTTCCTAGAGCATGTATCTCGGAGGGATTGGGATTTCTTTAAGTGGAGCATGTCCAACAGCTCTGTGTTTGACATAGCTTTGCATGTTAGGCAGAGAACTCCTCTGAGTAGGCGATATGCGACGGTAAAGCTGGAGTGTTTGAGACAGTCTGCGTAGGGCATCTGTTTGAGGTCGGTAATCCTCTTTTTGTGAGGTATTTCTGCAGCCTTTCCAGTTGTAGCTGTATTGTGAGTTACATACCAAAAGGGGCGCTGTACTCTATAATAGGGCTAATGAGTGATGAGTAGAGGGGAACAATGACTTCTTTTTGTTTTTCCTGGATGAGAAATCTTTTGTGATGAGGTGTGCCATGTAGAAGGATTTCCTGACTACTGTGGCAATGTGATTATCAAAGGAGAGACTATTGTCCACCTGTGTCCCAAGGTCTCTTATCACACTTTCGATGTTAAGTAGACTACCGCCTATGTGGTAGTTAATGGGTACAGAGTTTTTACCAAAAGGTGTGACAATGCACTTTTTGGCATTGAGCTTGAAGCCATGGCTTTGACACAAGACATCTGTCTCAGTGAGGCCCTTTTGTAGGATGTCCACATCATTAGGAGTTTCGATTATGGCTCCTAGTTGGCTGTTATCTGCGAACTTCATTAGCCAAAGACCGTCTGTGTTGGCCTGTACTTCAGAAAAATAGAGATACCAAACAGGATAGGAACCAGGACTGAACCCAGTGGTACTCCACTTGTCACTGGTCTGAAATCGGATTTAAAGTCTGCTACTCTCAAAGTGTGGGTTCTCTCAGTGAACCAGTTGGTAGCCCATCTTGTGACATAGGGATTTATACCTAGTTTAGTGTGTTTATCTATAATTCCAGAGTGGGGGATGGTGTCAAAAGCCTTGTCAAGATGTAGATAAGCTATGTGAACCACCTTACCCTCATCTGTGGTTTTGGTGACCACTTCAAAGAAGTCTATCAGGTTTAGGAGACATGATCTGCCTTTTACAAACCAGAACTGGGTGGGGTGCCGAGTTTGGAGATTACCAGTGTCCTTGTTTATAAGTTCCATGATGATACATTCATTAGCCTTGCAGACCAGGCTCATCAGGCTAATGGGGTGGTAGTTCCTAGGGTCCGTGGTGGCTTCCCCTTTGTGGAGTGGGATAACCTTCGCTATGTGCCATTCAGTGGGCACAAAGCCTGAGGTGAGACTGATTGAACATGGTACTCGGGTGGGGTGCCAGTTCGTTCTGTAGTTCGTGTAGAACGCAGCCTGGGATGTTGTCAGGTCCCATGGATGCTGTGTTCTTGGCTTTGGAGAGTGTGGTTTTTACCTGTGCAGCTGTGATTACAGGAACTTTGCATTCTTCCGGTATAGAGATGGGTCCTTTTGGGGGTGAGAGGGGGGTAAAGTTAGCACTGAACCTATCTGCCAGGATGTTGGCAATATTAGTTAGTTCTGTATATTTAGTGCCATTGTGCTGTATCTCAGAGCCGATCTGAGTGTTGCCATTGAGATTTTTGACATAGCTATAGAATGCTTTGTGGTTGTCTTTAGAATCAGTGGCGATTTTGTTTTCTTAATTAGCTTTGGGGGATTGTATAAGGGATCTCAGCTTCTTACTGAGGCTGAGCAGGGAGTTCCTTCAATCCTAGGATTTTACTCTTTTTTTGCAACAGTTTCATTCTTCTGTTGTAGAGTTTGTTTATGGCAGGGGACCACCAAATTGGCTTCTTTGTTTTGGGGGATATCATCTTGGTTCTGTTAGGGATTGCACGATCCATGCACTCGTGTAAGTGCTTATAAAGTGCATTTGTGTAGGATTCAGCAGTCGTACCTCTATTATCCGTCTGCATGGGTGTCGTGAAGTTTGCCACTTCTGTCGCGTGAAGTTTGCTTTGGAGAAATTTTTTATGGTGGTTTCCCTAATGCGGGATGTGGATGTCTAAGGTGATTAGCTTGTGGTCGGATCTGACCAGTGAGGAATTTGACCTCTGTTGTGGAACACCGGTTGCCCATGTGGGTAATGACCAGGTCTAGGATATTGCTGCCCCTGATGGGGGTTTGGATATGTTGATCTAAGGCGTCGGAATTTATGAATTCCAGAAAACGTTGAGCAAGAGAGTTGGTACTTGAGTAGTTTTGCCAGTTAATGGTGGGGTAGTTGAAATCGCCCATTATTAGGGTGTTAGGTTGTACCCTAATATTTTCCAGTGTATCAAGAAATGAGGAGTGGAAATCCTGAGGCATGATGGGGGATTTGTAGCAAGCTACAATTTGGATTGTGGTCTTGCCCAGAGTTAGTTGCACTTGGATAATCTCCGATGCAGTATGCTGAGCAACTAGCCTGAAGGTGTAGATATCCTTAATAAATATTGACATGCCTCTGCCTTTAGTGTTTCTGTCCAGGTTAGGTGGCCAAAAGGTGTGGTATGAATTATAGCCTGGTAATGCAGCGGAGGTCTCTGGAGCCTTGAACCAGGTCTCTGTCACTGCACAGATGTCTGTTCTCTATTTTAACGAGTGCCTCGAGTGAGTGCATTTTGAGGTTTAGACTTCTAGCATTGAGTAGCATTACCCTCAGATTTTGCTTGCTTGTACCTGTTATGGTGGTGAATTTGTCTCATTAAGGCTTGATATTCCATATGACTAAACTGGTTTGGATAAATATATCCGATTTTATTCTGTCTTCACTGTCTGCTGGTCATTTTTTTGGTATACATTGGTATTTAGGACCTTGCTGACACCTTACCTGCAGAGGTTTAGTTTGGTATTGCGAATTTGTCATTTGAACTTTTGCCACCCCTACAGTGCTTTTTTTTAGGCACAGTCTTAGTCAGTATCCGGAATACCAAGGGCATCAGGTGCAGGCCATCTATGGCAAAGCACCGTGGTCTGTCAATTATGTCATTTCAGTCAGACATATACTGGATCCCCTTAGAATGACACCAGAAGCTTAGCCAATTGTTGAAGTCAATCATTTTGTCCTTGTACTGTTGTATCATTCTGGGTGATGGCAGGATGCTACTCGGGGCTAGGGTCATACCTGCCTCAGCTACAAGATCGGACAGCTCCTCCATGTCTCTCTTCATGTAGTCCAGGGAGGTACATCTCAGGTCATTCACACCAACATGGACAATGACAGAGTCATATTTGTACTTGTGGAGTGACCTGAGTGCATGCGTTATCTGGCGGATCCTGGCACCTGACAGGCAGCTGACAGTAACTTTCTCCTTGTTTAGCCTGGTGAGTGGAACATCAGTATACCTGACTATAGAGTCATCTGTGACTAGAGTGTTGGGTACATTGTTATGCCTTATGCGCTGTGGTTGAGTGGCACACTGAGTATGTGGGCTGTGTGTCGTTTGGGTTGTGTTGGGGGGGTGGAGGTTGCTTGCTTTTCTGCTTTGGAGGTCCCTGTTGCTTGGGCAGATCTTTGAGAGCCTTGTGAATGTAGGTGTGTGTTTTGTGTTTGTGTGTGTTTTGGTGGTATAGGTTTTGAGGGACTATGTGATGAGTGTGGTGTTGAAGTGTTTACCTCCTCCGCTTGACTGTCTAGTCCAGTCTTGGGTGAAGAGAGCTTTGCTTCCAGTTCGGCTATATAAGTGCATCTCTCACAGGTTGTAGTGCATGGGTGTTAGGAGGAGAGAGGGTTTTCTGAATACAGGAGGCAATTGCTGCATTGCCCCAAGATGTCCAGGTCTCTCCTCACAGGATGGGTGAGGCAGCATAGGCTGTTCACTCTCATTCACCCCACCCACCCCTAAAGGCCACCCACTATGCCACACAGCAGAAAAATACTTATTATCAAGAACTGTGGTGGGGAGGGGGGTATCCAGAAGAAAAACAAAGATAGCTAAACTTCATTTGAAAAGTTATAACCACTGATAAACCAGGGGGAAAAAAACAGTCCATTTAGTCTTCTATCTGATTTTTTATTTGGCAGACTACTACTGATTGTTTATGGGCCAGTGTCACTTTAATAAAAAATGCAGTGTTCCATGGATAATTCCTTCTCTTTGAAGATCCTCTTGGTTGATTTTCTGCAAGTTCACCGTAGCTCTCTTTTACTGGGTCCTTCACAATCTCCTGTTGCAAATTGATGCAATTTCCTCTATCTTTACAGGTAACAAACAAATGGACCTACAGGCATCTTTATTGCATTTGCCTGCACAAAAGAACAAGGGGAAAAAGAAGCAATCCTTTAGCTGCATATTTAGGTTCATTAATTCATTAACTTGTGAGCAAGATTTTTGCAAATCTTGGTCGCTAAGGATCCTCTTCTACCTTAGGTTTATTACTTTTCCCTGATGCCAAAGCACTGAAAGGATCTTTTCTGTCAGCAAAATGTTTTAATTTCAGACTGTAATATGAGATCCTGCTTAAGTGGTGTGGGAGGAAGACCCCATGTACTCTCTAAACTCAATCCCAACTGGAATACTTGTCCATTCAACTGTTTTCTTTTGCATTAACTGCAAACAATACTTACACTCTGACTGTTCAGGGAAAGCTGGAAACATGTTTTTCCCCCTCCTACCCTAATTTTAAAAATCATTCAAGGATATTTCTACCATTCCAAATCTTATTTCAGCATGAGCCAGTCTATGGCAAGTCTGTCATCACTGTACATTGATCATTTCTGCTTTCAGTGTCCATGAGAGCACTCATCTTGTCCCTATTTCTGGCAGAGGGTTGTTCCATAAGGTCTGCTGCTCTAGTATTAAATTTTAATCTGCTCCTGCATAAACAAACTGAAATGAGGGCTTTTGTGTTCCATATACTGGGAAGATGTTCCAGAATGAAATATGGATGCAGAAGGTCCCACATTTACTGAACTGAACAGACCTTGTAGATTCATTTCAGTAGCAGTTAGAGATCAATTTAAAGAATTTTAATTTCTTTTAGTCATCTGGAGAGAAGTAGACTTACTTAAAAATAATCCCAAATGTTTCACATGTAAAAAAACTTCCCTACTTCAGTCTTCAGAAAAACTGGGGTGCACGCTACCTACAATTTCTATGTCTCAACTGCAAGTCTTCTCTATGGACCTGCTTCTTTTGCTGTCATCGTAGTCAGTGTAAATCAGGTAAGTGCACTTGGCTCTGTGGTTTGCATTCAAGCGCAATCTGGCAGAAAGTAAAAGCAGTGGAAGAATAAACATGAGTGATATACAGGCCGCACATGACAGCTACAAATACACAGATATGCTACACTATTATTCATGACAGCAGCTCTTTCAAAGCCATATTCACTTTTTTAAAGTTGTTTCAGGTTTCAATTTTCTGTTACTTAAGAAGTTAACTTGTGAGTGTTTCTGCAATTTCACAGTGAGCTAATCAGAGGAAGGGCACTGAGCAAACTCTGATCTGTGATACACAACATTACCTGTTTTTTGCTTATTTTTACGAGTTATTTATAGCACTTTTATTGTCTGCTGCATACTTTTCTAGCTAGTTTAACTGTGTGTGAGGTATTAACTGGAAATTTTTTTACATTTGTTAAGCATCTATTTGGGTTTGTTTGTTCTGATTTTTGTTTGCCACCCTCCCTCCATATTGGTATCCTGTTCTTATACTTGGTGGCTTTGCAGTTGCCCGCCCCTACTGTAAATTTGATCTGGGACACTCCTCCCAGTCTAGTGTCATTACCTCATACAGGGAGAATATTTGAGAAGGCCAACCCACTTAGTTTCGTAACCTTGAGTTATCTTCTGCTCCTCATTTCTCCCTTTCCACTTTACAAAAAAAAATGTCTAAGCTTGTTTTCTACCATTCCTGTTAGTGTAGTCCAGATACAAATTTGCTGTATCCAGGACTGTTTGTAAGCTTCTGAGCTCCCAAGCCTTTCTGTGTTGGAGGGAAGCCTTCTAGCTGATCAGTGGGAGTGGTAAGCACTAAGAAGCTTATCTGAAAAAAAAAAAAAAAAAACGTTATGCATCGCCGCTTAGCTAGGGTTAAACTATTCCCGGCGCCATAAAGTCTGCTCTTCAGATTTTCCCTTAGAACTAGACAATTTTTTTAGTTTTAGCACTCAAATTTGTTTCTTTGAGCTCCGCACTTGTTCAGAAGTTATTGTAAGCACTAAATAAGCTACAAATTACTACAGCACTCCACTTTCCTCTCTTGTCTAGAGGAAAACAGTTTTTAGTACATAATAAATAAGCACCTATCCAGGCATGTCTTAAGGGTCAGCTCCCGGCTTCACCACCTTTACTCCTTGTGGGAAAACTAGGTGATGTGTAGTTTGTGCCAGCTGAACTCTCACTGTCATGGTGCTTAGCAGCAGTAAAACTGTGGGGAAGTTAGCCTGCAGATGTATATTCCCCCCACTGAGACAAATATGATCAACGAAGCCACCAAGGGGGAGGGAGGGGCTTCCACTGAGGAGAGAGAGTAGCCCCCCCCCCCGGAACAGTAAGCGGGCCCTCTTCATTCCTCAGTGAGAGAGAGGTGGTAAGAAGGGCTGATCAGGATTCCTGGGCTGGAATGTTAACCAGCCTGGGAATGCCCATCTTCCATACTCTGGAGCAAATTGAGTGGTGGTAGTGGAACCATCAAGTAAGGTCCTGGGAATTTAAAAAAAAAAAAAAATATATATATATATATATATATATATATATATATATATATATATATATATATATATATATATATTTGCAGATGACATTGTGATCTGTAGTGAGAGTAGGGAACAGGTGGAGGAGGGAGGAGACGCTGGAGAGATGGAGATATGCTCTAGAGAGAAGAGGAATGAAGGTTAGCAAGACTAAGACAAAATATATGTGTGTGAATGACAGGGGGGATAAAGGAATGGTGAGGATGCAAGGAGTAGAGGTGGTGAAGGTAGATGAGTTTACATACTTGGGATCAATAGATCTGAAGTAGGAATGTTAATTTGTCAGCAACCTGTGGGTTACGGATCTGATATCGGATCCGAGCCGGCAACTTGTTTCAAGCTAATGGATCCGAGCTCCTAGCCCCTCCCTTCACCCATAATCCCCTGCTAACCCTCCATGACCTCAGATCTAGTTTGCCGCGCTTGTGATGGCTGGATCTTTTTGAGCTCTGTCAGATAAGTGGAAAAAAAGTTAACATTTCGAATTATTTCTAGTCAGGAAATTCTTTTTTAGTTTAAAGTAATATTTGTAAAGTGTGTCTGTGTTAGGTTCCTTAATTTTTAATTAATACCCTCCCTTCGCTGGTCGCTAGTGTGTGAGTGTTTGTTGTGTGTCTTTTGGGGCCTGTGTGTGTGTGTAGTTGTTTCTTCTTTTTTAGTTTAAAAAAAAAAAAAAAAGGAATGGCTGAGGCCCCAAAAGCCATATTTTCTAAATGTACCGAGTGTGGCCATAAGCTCTCCCCGGCTGATGGCCACACTCGGTGCGTTCGGTGCCTTGGGGTTGAACACCTCACCTCTGGCTGTACTATCTGTGCAGCGTTCAACCCCAGGGCACTGAAAGAACGGAGGTCGAAGCTGGTCCTGGCGGGACTTCTACCCCCGGATTCAGCTTCGGCCTCCACTACCTCTGCTACTCCTGTGGCTCCATCACAGCCTGTGATGGTTGCCACTCCTGCCCCCCTGCCTCCGACTGGGACTCAAACTCCCGCTAAAGTGTCGGAGGACAGGGAGGCCAGGAGAACGGAGGAGAAGCACCACAAGCGGCGGGCCGAGACCTCCGCTTCGCCCCGCCAGCTAAGCGGGCTTCTCCCTCCATTGCTTCTAGGTCTCCTCCTCCTCGGATCCGATCCCCTTCTTTCTCCCCGGGGCCCGAGGAGGAGGAGACCCGATCTCCGTCAAGGTCATCGAGGCGGCATTCCAGGCCTGCCTCGGTGGCCTCTTCGAGATCCACATTCAGTTTATCTGATGCAGACTTGGACCGGATGATGCAAAGGTTCATCCAGGCCCAGCTGCAGATGGGAGTGCTGTTGCCTCCCTCAGGGGAGCTCGACACCTTTTTTCCACCCAATTGCTCCTTCTCCGACCCGCTACTCTGGTTCGGAGCGCACGGAGCCGAGCAGCCTTGGAGCCGGGGGTGGGTCGGCGCCAACAGTACTTGGTACTTCGGATCCGACCCTACCCTCGAGTCTGTCGGATCTGACCTCTCGGAGCCGTGGTCCGAGCTTCGGATCCGGGGGATTCAGTGTGCCTTCGGCTCCATCCAGGTCGGAGCACACTGGTCCCTCGGATCCGATGGTCTTGGCGCCGGCTCCGATCCCTTCATCGGATCCGAGTGGGAGCCGACTTTCGGATTTATTGGAGAGTGGCTCTCCCTCTGCATTCAATGTTGTGGAGAGGGCTCTGTTGAGAGCATCCGGACCCCCGGTCCTTGCATCGACTCCTCCCTGCACCCCCTCTCTGCTGGGCCAGGCTTCCATCACCCGGCCAAAGGGACAGCCTGCTTTGATGTCACAGATAGTTCCATTGGAACAAGATGTTGCTGGCGAGGCCTCCTCGGACAGTCCCCCTGAGGAAGCTCCCCGCAAGCATAAGTGCAAAAGGAGGCACGTGGACTCCCCTGAGTCCTTAACCGAGGACACGGACTTGGAGGAAGGGAAGGCTCCCAAGATCACCCTGAGGATGTCTCCTTTGGAGACATCATGGAGATGCTAAGAATCAGAGGTGGGTGGTCTGCCCCCAAGTCTTCCTCTGACGAGTCCGTGTTTCTGGAGGCATTCGAGGCAGGCCCATCTACCTCCTGGGTGTCCCCTCCAGCCAATCCCCTGGTGGACATTATTACCACCAGGGCATGGAATGATCCGGACACCGTGGAGCCAATACCCAAACGACCGGATAGGATTCTTAGCCCCCCCTCAGACCGGTCTCATTGGAATAAGGGCCCCCCTGTAGATGCCATGTTGACGGCGGCAGCCACAAAGAGGGAATTGGCTCAGGAGAGTCCCTCAGTCCATCCACCGAGCAAAGAGTCCCGTTTGATGGATCGCTTAGGGAAGCGAGTCTTTAGTTCAGCGACCTTCTCAGTAAGGTCTCTGAACTATATGGCACATGTCATCAGGATGCAGCGGGATCTTATCAAAGAATACGCTGCATCCCCCCCTGAGTCCATGTTGGAGGAGGATAAACAATTGTACTCCACCCGAATGGCCACTCTGAGATCTATTTCAAACACCTCTATGCGGCTATTGTCCCACGCCACAGAGGGAGCCACTAGGGCCAGCGGAGCAGGCCTAGTCATGAGACGTCAGGCCTGGCTCCGTCATTGCGACTTTATGGAGCCCTTTAAAGCGTCCTTCGCGAACGCCCCCTTTGATGGTTCTGCCCTTTTTGGCAAAACAGTTTGCGAGACGCTTGTCCAGAGCGAGAAGGACGGGAAGACGTTGTCTGCCGTCGGAGTCCGCTTCTCTGCTCCCCAGCGGTCCTTTTCAAGGAACTAAAAGGGTCAGAAGAAGATGTGGTTCCGAAAATCACAACATTCCCAACCAGCTCCGGACAACCAGTCCTACCATGGCAGAGGTGGACAGGGAGGACGTCGCCCTAGGGGCAGAGGGGCTCCGAGAAATTTCGGGTCCAGAGAACCTTTCTCTGAATGGCCCACGCAGCAGCACTGAGGGGTTGCCCGGCTGCTCCACTCTGGAGGCAGTCGGGGGGCGTTTTTCGAAGCATCTAGCGGCATGGGAGTTCATCACAACAGACAGCTGGGTGCTTCGCATCATATCCAGAGGGTACAAAATACCAATTCTCCATGTCCCCCAATCCAAGAACCTCCCCGGTGTACCACCCGATCACAGGGAGGCCGCAGCCACAGAAATACAGCAGCTGCTAAGAAAAAGAGCCATCCAGCCCGTCCCCCAAGACCAGCTCGGATTAGGGTTCTACTCCAGGTTCTTTTTGGTGCCAAAAAAGACGGGGGATCTGAGACCCATCCTAGACCTTTCCCGCTTGAACCTGTCAGTAACCAAGGAAAATTCCGAATGGTCACTCTTCAATGTATCCTCCCCCTTCTGAGGGAGAACGATTGGATGTGCTCTATAGACCTCAAGGATGCGATACCACATCTTAATGGACAAATGATCCAGGAGGTTCCTTCGCCGGCTGGGAGCCAGTCACTACCAGTTCAGGGTCCTTCCCTTTGGCCTCACCACAGCCCCCCGGGTGTTCACCAAAGTGTTAGCAGTGATTGCGGCCCACCTGAGACTCCAGGGAATTCAGGTCTTCCCGTACCTGGACGACTGGCTCCTGACCGCACCAACAAGGCATCTACTTTGCTCAGCCAGAGACTTCTTTCTCCATCTATCCCCACAACTAGGCATTACTATCAATGTCGGCAAATCCCTACTGGCTCCAACACAGATCATAGAATTTATAGGTGCCAGAATAAACACCAGAGATTTGCGAGCCTTCCTAACTGGCGAGAGAATCAGAAATCTTCAACTTCATGTGCGGGCTATCCTTCATTCAGAGGCTTCACCAGCGGAATTGATCCTGAGGGCACTAGGCTCCATGGCAGCAGCGATTACACTCCTTCCATGCCTGCTTGAACATGCGAGTCCTGCAATGGACTCTGTTAGTGCAATGGTCCTTCCTATCCCTTCCTCTCCACCATCCCATTGCTATCAGCAAGGCTTGCAGAAGGGCGTTACTATGGTGGCTCCAAGCATCAAACTTCCATACGGGCTGTCCCTTCTGCACCTCTCCCCCCCATTGCCATGGTGACCACGGACGCTTCCCGCCTCGGGTGGGGGGGGCATTACTCAGGCAGGACAGTCCAAGGCACGTGGAACGATACAGAGACCTCCCTGCATATCCACGTTCTGGAGATGAGAGCGGTGCTGTTAGCATTGCAAGCACTTCAGAGCTTCCTCCCCGCAGGAACGATTGCAATTCACTCGGACAACATGTCAGTGGTCTGGTATATCAACAAACAAGGGGGAACCAGATCTTATCCTCTTTGCCGCGAAGCCATGAGAGTGTGGGAATGGTCTATCCCCACCAACCGCTTTCTGATTGCAACGCACATTCCGGGAGGACCAACATCCTAGCGGACAAGCTCAGCCGCACCTTCTTACCCCTACGAGTGGTCTCTCAATCCTCTAGTAGCGAAGCAGATATTCGCAACATGGGGCAACCCTGCTGCGATCTTTTGCATCTCCATCAAACGCCAAATGCATAATTTCTTCGCTCTAATTCCCCAACCAGGGGAATCTCCAAGAGACGCTCTGGTGCATGCTTGGCCACCCGGTCTACTCTATGCCTATCCTCCTCTTCCAATGATGATACAACTCTTACAGAAAGCCTCGCGGTTGGGGAGCAAGATGATTCTCATTGCCCCATTCTGGCCTCGACAAATTTGGTTCCCTTACCTGTGGTCTCACCTTGTGAATCACCCTTGGATTCTAGATCCCGTCCCAGATCTCATCTCCCATCCATTGGACTTGCCAACTCCAAACCTGGACAATCTGAAACTGACAGCTTGGTTGCTCCAGTTCTACTCCTAGTTAGGACTCCCGGTATCTCTTCACCAGTCAAAGCCATCCTTGTGGCAGCACATAAGCCCTCCACCAGGAAGGTATATCACAGCAAATGGAAACGTTTTTCCATCTGGGCGGAGCGCCGCAAGCTAGATCCCTTTACGGCTCCTCTTCCATCCATTTTAGACTTCCTAACTGAACTCTTTCAAGAAGGTGCTAGTTGTTCAACTGTCAAAGTGCAATTGGCAGCCATTTCTCATTATCATGTGGGACATGATACAGGACCCTTGATGTCAGCCAAATTGTGTAAAACCTTTCTCAAGGGTACCTTTTTACTTAGACCTCCTGTAAAAGAAGCCGTACCCCCATGGGATCTTACTTTAGTTCTTCAAGCCTTGACTGCTCCACCCTTTGAACCCACTGCTTCAGTGGATCTCAAATTCTTGTCATGGAAAACGGCATTCCTTGTAGCCATTACTTCAGCGAAAAGAGTGTCGGAACTTCAGGCTCTTTCTGTAAAACCTCCATACCTGATTTTTCACCCTGATAGAGTGTACCTCAGGATCAGTCCCTCCTTTCTTCCCAAGATAGCATCAGAAACCAGCATAAACCAATCCAAAATCAAAATATCAAAATAAGGGTGAATACAAGCTGCACTCATTGGATGTTCATAAGCAGCTTCGTTTTTATACCCATAGGACGGCTGGCCATAGACAATCCGACCAGCTGTTAGTTTCCTTTGCCAAATTTAACTTGGGGAAAGCTATCTCTAAAGTATCTTTATCTCGCTGGATTTCCCAATGTATCCTGCTAGCTTATCAAGCCTCGGGTAGACCCGCACCAGAAGGAGTTAGTGCTCATTCCACTCGCTCCCTTTCTACTTCTGCGGCTTTCAAGTCTAGAGTTCCTTTGGATGATATTTGTTCTGCAGCCACTTGGGTTTCATCTCATACCTTTATCAACCACTACAAGCTAGACCTGCTTTCTAGAGGGAGAGCATCCTTTGGCTCTGCGGTGCTTCGTAATATCCTTCCATGATGGCCACCCAGGGTGCAGATAGCTGGGGACTCTGTCCCACAGGTTGCTGACAAATGAACAT
>NC_056742.1:379054083-379134083 GCF_019279795.1 Protopterus annectens
AGCACTTGATGTAGTTAAAAGGATATTACGCAGTTGTGATGTTGGCATGTTTTACTGTAAGAAGAGTGCCCTGCCTTTCTGGTTGCAATCATACTTGCAGAATTTATATGTCTACAGTACTAATTCCCCTAATCTGTTGTTTGTAGCCATTGGTATTCAGCAGCCGAAGAAAAAAATGTAAACATAGGGCTAGTTAAGGAAACTGTAATCTGGGTTACTATATACATGTGTATCTCAGAGCTAGTTAAATTAGATCACAATTTATAGTTGATATAATTATATTTTACTGTGAGTAACTTGTTTAGATGTTTGCCTGTTGGCTTTCTGAGGTTGACTTATTCCCCTAATTAGTTCATTGTGCTGGTTTAAATTATTAAGGCAAGGTTGGGAAGTGGGTGTTGATGTTCATCGTGTTTCACTGTTGCAGTCATTACACTTGGGTTATCCTGTTGGCAGGCTACCCGCAGTCAGCCAGAGTTCCAAAGTCTACGTCCAGTGTCGGTTGCTGTCACCTCTTCCCTGACGTCAGTGTGCCAGGGGTATAAAAGACGCAACCAACGCCATTTTCTTCTATCTTTCTTGCCGTGCGGTGCCCGTCGGCCGACTCTTGAGATTTTCGAAATAGTTTCAGAACCGAAGTCTTCCATAAAGCTAAGTACCCTGTTGGGGAAACTTTTTCTTGCTCCAGACCGATGTCAGTAAAAGTTAATAATTGTATTTCTTGTGGGAAGTAAATACCTCATAAGGACTTTCACTCTTACTGTATTCCTTGCCTAGGCCTTCACCGCGACGTTACTAGTTGTCAGTTTTGTGCTAGATTCAACAAACGCACTATTAAACGTCAGTTTGATTTTGCTTTACATTATTTTGGCCGAAGGTTTAATTACATAATGCCGTCGGAACAGTCGACCGGAATTTATAAAAAGCGCAAAGACAAAGAAAAGGACAGGCATCCGAGGTCCAAAACAGACGACAAAGCCTCTTCTAGGCCAGTCGCCGGTACTCAGTGAGGTGCTTTCGCAGCCCCTGACACCCGCTAACTCAGAGCCACAGGCCATAACCAACAGCCACGTGGAGACACCGAGGCCTGTGGAAACTCAAGGTATTGGGCCTGCGGAAACTATTCCCTCAAATGGGCCTGGAGCCGCTGAGCAGGCATCGGCTTCTGAGGGTGTTTTCAGACCTTCACAGCTTACTATTAAGTCCACTACAGCAGCCAAGGCAAAGTCAAAAACACCATTAAAGACAAGGAAACCAGTACAGCATTCTCCTGAACAGTCATCCATGCCAAAGAAACCGATGCTTAAAATGGCTGAAGACCTAATTACTTTAGTCAGGGGTTCCCATCCCCCTCTTGACAGAAGGCCTAGGCAAGACTCTGACTATGATTCCTCTGACCAGGTTTCTATTTCCTATGATTCCCCTTCTGATCAGGGATATTTTCTCCCTCCCTATGAGGACTCCGCAGTAGAGTCTATAACCTCAGCCTCTCCGCCTGAGCATTATTCTTTTGGGGAAACCCTGCACACCATGAGGGAGCATTTCCATTGGGAGAGCCAGGATTGCTCAGAATCTAAGAAAAGGCTCAGAGATTTTCTTTTATTGCCTCAGCACAGGCCCCTGGCTATTTCCCCTGTGCTTGATATTGTTGGTGATGTTTTCTCTGAATCCAGTCTGTCTCCTGATTCTTTACCCCCTGCACCAGTCAAGCCACACAGGTACTACAGGATCCCTGACTCTCATAAATTTCTTTACAGAAACCCTGCTGCAGACCCAGAAACAATTTCTCAGGGTCCTAAAGGGGTTAAGGCTTCCATTGCTAAAAATCCCGTCCCCTCGAATAGGGATTCCAGAGCCCTGGATAGATGGGGGAAAAAAGTTTACACTTCGGCTACTTTAGCTGTAAGGGCTTTAAACTGCCAGTTTCACATGCTTAAATATCAACAGTACCTCATGTCCTTGTTAAAACAGAAAATGGTTATAAACTCTGAAAGTCCTGACAGTAAGGAAATGCAGGATTTATTGCATGCTGTTGAACAAGTGGGAAAGCATACTCTGCAATGTGGTTTTTATTCATTAGAGGCTTCTTGTAGAGCCGCAGTTACAGGCTCGGTCATTCATAGGCATGCCTGATTGAAAGAACAAAGTTTACCTGAACATGTTAAAGTAAAATGATTGGATGCTCCACTACAGTATGATACTTTGGTGTAAAGGCAGAAGAGGTGTTAAAGAAAATGGAGGATAAAGCAAAATCAATGCAGACAGTAAAGGATTTCTTACAGGTTAAACCACCTAGGTTTAGCAGAAACTGGCCTTCAAAAAATTGTTCCTTTCCGGTGTCAGGCCACAAAGAGGCAGATACAGACGTCCAAGAGGCAGATCTCAGCCCCAAGGCTCCTACAGACCTAAACAATGGGGTGCTTCAGCCCTGAAAGGAGGAGAAGACAAATCACAACCTTCTAGGAAACGGTCCCAATGACTTCCCTCTACAAATGCCAAGCACTTATCTTTTGGCAGCACCCCTAGGGGGAAAGCTAGCACTTTTCTCAAAAGAAATTGGCACCTAGGACAAATGGGTACTGAATATTGTCTCTCAGGGTTACAGGTTCCACTTTCACACCCTTCCAGAATGAAAAGGCATACAGGACCTGCCACAAAACCAATGGGCAGAGGAACAAAAACAAATTGCTGCTCTCATGGACATAGGAGCTATTCAGCGAGTACCACAGCAAGAACAGGGACAAGGATTTTACTCCAGACTCTTCCTAGTACCCAGAAAGGACAAAGCCTGGAGACCAATACTGGACTTTTCAATCCTAAATACTTTCCTGGATGTTCCAAAATTCAAAATGTTAACACTACAGCAACTTCTACCCATGCTGGGCAAGAAGGCTTGGCTAGTTACTCTGGACCTCAAGGAGGCATACCTGCATGTCTCAGTCAGACAATCTTGCAGAAGATACCTCATATTCATTGCTGGTTCAATGCATTACCAATTCTCTGCACTGCCCTTTGGCTTATCTACTGCGCCCAGGGTCTTCACAAAATGCCTGGCACCAGTAATTGCATTTTGCAGACAAAAAGGAATCCAAATATATCCCTACTTGGACTACTGCCTTATTCAAGCAGAGAGCAAGGATATTCTTTGAATCTCCTAACCAGGATTCACCTCCTCGCTCTCTTTTTTTCCACCAGGCAGGTAACGCGGTAGTGCTGCTTGTTCACCCATGGCACACCTATCCTGAGGGTCCATCTGCACCTTCTGAATTACACGGACACCACGCATAAAGCCAAGTCAGCCCACCTGGATCTTATCCTACTAACTAGTTTGGGCTTATCCAAAAGGAATCCTCAATGCTGAATCCCTCGCCTTTTGCTCTCAATAAGTCACACCTATCCTGAGGGTCCATCTGCACCTTTTGAATTACACCGACACCACACATAAAGCCAAGTCTGCCCACCTGGATCTTATTCTACTAACTAGTTTGGGCTTATCCGAAAGGAATCCTCAGTGCTGAATCCCTCTCCTTTTTCTCTCAATAAATGTATGTTGCTTTAATACAAACTCAATTACCGTAACATCCTTATATGCTAGCCTGTCCCTCAGTGTGTGTGACTCAGCAGCCTATTGCATGCCACAAAGATCCCCCACTAACTCACTGCCTCTAACCTCCCATTCCATTTTTGTATCCCTCTGGAGACTTACCCTCTCACTCACTCTTTACCTCTACCCTTTCTTACCTCTGCCTCTAGCTCCATTCTGTCTCCCCATAGCCTCTCTGCCTGCCTAGTCTCCACTCACCAGTAGGTGGCAGCACCTTCCCACATTGTGCATACTCCTACTCTAATTTTACAATAACTTTTCCTCTTTTTTCTCTCTCCCTCCTCATTCTCCCACATACTTCTACAGCCTACTATCCCATAACTTTTTCTCCTCACCCCCATAGTTACTTTGTTTCTCTAGCATTCCTATCCAGCTTTTTACTGCACTTGCTCTTACTTACCTCAGTTCCTACCTGAAGTGGCTGATACTTTTTCAGCAGTGCTCTTCTGCTCTTTTGCTTTATCCCACTCCGTTCGCCCTGCGGGCTCACTCCACTCACCTACCCTACCCCCAATTCCCACCCACCCCAGTGGTCCTACATTTATTGCCATCCCTTACTCACTCCCCTTTACAACGACCAAACCCACAACAGCATAACTCCTCCCTCTCCACCACTCCAACCCTTTCCCTATACTCCTTCCTCCAGCCCAGCCTACTTTCATCAAACCTCCATCTCCCTATCTCCTGAAAACAATCTTAAACCACAAATGCCCTCTTTTACTTCCACAACTCTCACCCCCATAACACTCCTTCTCCTTATTCTACTTCCTCTACATCATGTCACCTCTTGTATAAACCTCCATGTACACCTTCCACCTCCATACCCCAACCATTCAAATCACTTCAACATATCCGCCTCTCTTACCCCCTTTCACCCTACCTCACTATTCTTCTTAAAACACTTCCAAATTCCTTCTAATTTCTACAAACCTAAATCCACATCCCTCCATTCATACCTAACCAAACAAAGTCCTAAAAAACTCCTACATCTTCTCACATACCTCTTCTTAGCAGGTGACATCCATCCTAACCCTGGACCAAACACTTCTCCAACGTATAACCATAGTTCTAACAACAAACCTACCAATAAAGACCTCAAATTCCTCACCATCAACGCCCAAAGCTTAACTAATAAAATTACTCTATTTCATGCCTGGGTCAACCATAACTCACCTGACATAGTAGCCATCTCTGAATCCTGGCTAAAACCACACATAACTGACTCGGAATTCCTCCTCCCCAGATTTCAATGCCTCCGATCTGACCGCCTAAACAAAATAGGTGGTGGAGTAGCACTAATTTACTCTAATCATCTGTCTGTCACACCTTTCCCGAACCCCATTCCATCCTTTCATAATGCTGAACTAGTAATTGGCATGCTAAAATTAAACAGCCATAAAAGTATCTGCATCATCTCCCTCTATATTCTTCCTGGCAATAATACCAATAACTTAGAAGACTTCCTCTCCTGGACCTGCACAAATATAAAACCAGAAACTTACATATTGGGAGACATAAATATAGACTGGCAAAAAATCATAGACCCTAATCCCACCTTATCAATTAACCTATTCATCTTTACTCAACTTATTCACACCATCACCAGACCCAGCAAGACTAACCGCCCCGGCTCAATCTTAGACTGGATACTAGTGTCCCACCCAAATAGAATTATTACATCTGTTGTCACTCCCGACCCATTAGGAGGCCACTTCCCTGCATTCACCCTCAGAGCCACCTCCACTTCCCCAACCTCTCACCACCTCCTACATACCCATAACCTAACTAACTTTAATCCCTCCACCTTCTCTGCCTCCCTTAAGCTCATCAACTGGAACCCTCTAAAAACACTGCCTCTTGACGAAGCCGTAGACTTCTTCAACTCTACATTCCTTTCTATCCTAAACTCCCTAGCTCCAACACGAACCAAAAGGGTTAAAGTCAAAACAGCACCCTGGCTTACAAAATCTGCCAAGAAAATTATGCAAGAAAGAGACAAATCTTGGAAAATCCATCTCCACCACAAACAGCCAGAACTGCTACTAAAATACAAACAGCTCCGAAACCTAGCCAAAAAACAAGTCATTAAAGATAAAAAATCCTACTACAACCACCTACAAATAAACCATACAAAAAACCCCAAACAATTTTGGAACTCTATAAACACCCTCCTCAAGCCTGGTACCACAAAAAACCCTTGTCCCGACACCAGCAAATCTGACCTGGAAATTGCTGAACTATTCAATACCTTCTTCACCTCCTCCATTGCTGAGTTAACCAAAACCTTCCCAAATAACATCCCCCCACCAACCTCCTCCCAAGCTTCCACCCCATCTCCTCCCACTCCCCATATTCTCGCACTTAAACCAGTATCCACCATCCTCATAAAGAAATTTCTCTACAAACTTAAACCTTGCACCAATACTCCTGACATTCCCTCCTCCATCTTAAAAATTGCCTCTGACAGTGTTGCTCTTCCTATCAGCATCCTGATCAATAGATCACTTCTTGAGTCATATGTGCCAAAACTATGGCATTCTGCTTGTATTCTCCCTCTCCACAAAGGTGGCAAAAACTGTAACTTCTCCAACTTCCGCCCCATAGCCATCCTCTCTCCCATCTCCAAACTTCCCAAAAAATGCATTCACATACAGCTCTTGCCATTCCTAACCGAACATCAACTGCTCTCTCCTACCCAACATGGCTTCCGCCCAGGACACAATACCAACACCAGCCCTTCTCTCCTTTTTACACTCTATCAATTCGGCCCGAGATTCTGGTAACTTAGTTTCATCTGTTCTATTAGATCTTTCTAAAGCCTTTGATACCATCTCACACACCCATCTACTTAACCATATATCTAACCTTAACATCTCACCTAAAACTATTTCCTGGTTCTCCAGTTATCTTTCTGACAGGTCCCAAGCTGTGAAATGGGGCAATTCCTCTTCCACATTCCTTCCAACACCCACAGGAGTTCCCCAAGGTTCCATTATTGGCCCTCTGCTATTCAACATCTTTATTAATGATTTCCATAAAGCCATTCCCTTCACCAAAATTGTCCAATATGCAGATGACTCCACTCTCATCTGCTATGCCTCCAACCAAACTAAACTCAAGACTCTAACCCAGTCTGCCTTCTCAACCACTGACAAATGGATGCATTAAAACCACCTCTCACTAAAACGCCAACAAAACTAAAATCCTCCTATTTATCCCCTCAAAATCCACCCACGTTGACAAAAACTCACTCCAAATTACTAGCCTCAACAACTCTGTCATCGATATTGTTCCCTCCTCCAAACTCTTGGGAGTCACCATTGACGAAAACCTAAAATTCAATACCCACATCCAACTCAACATCAAGAAACCCCACACAAAACTTGGCCTACTCTACAGGAATAATCACTTTCTCTCTCCCTCTACTAGACTGACCCTAGCCACAACTTACCTTCTCCCATCCCTTCTTTATGGCGCTCCTCTGCTTACTAATCTATCTTCCACCCTTACCTCCAGACTAGAAATATGCTACAACAAAATCTCCAGATTTGCCACTAATGCTAAAGCCTCCTCCCTACTAACTATAAACTGGCTAGAACTCCCCAATCAACTAGACTTCCTCCAATTAGTCTCAGCCCACAAATTACTTTCAACCCACCAGCTGCCCTGCTTTATCTAATATCCTCCAACCTTATAGCCCTCCAAGACCCCTTAGATCCACTCACCAAAACCTCATCTCCATCTACAAACCAAAGCGTCCTGCTGGTCAGCTTCTACTCTCCTTCACCCTAGCTAAAAAATGGAATGCCCTGCCCTCCACTCTGAGAGCTTTTGACAACCTAAACACCTTCAAAAGACTACTACACTCCTACCTGCTACTTCACAGAAAATGTAACTGCACTCCTCACACCATACCTCCCAACCTCCCCCCTTCCTTCTCTCCTGGCTAACCTCCTTTCCCTTCAAACCTCTCTCTTATATTCTGACTATAAGTTATAACCAATCTCCTCCCAGCCGCTCACTCTGTCTCTCTTCCTCTCCTTCATAACTACTTGTAATCTTCTTAACTACTTAGTATTGGATTCCTTCTCTATCTACCACCCATCCTGCTATAAAACTTTTTTACAACTACATACTGTATGCAATGTAAAAGAATCTTTCTTTTGTTATTTCAACTTGATAAGTAACTTAGCAATGTGAAAAATTCTATGTTATGTAACTTGTTATGCGAACCTTCGCAGCTTAACAATGTAAACCATTATTTGTAACTTGTTATCTGGAACTTTTCTCCCCAGGCCTCCACTGAAAACGGACTCTCAAGTCCAGTGGACCTCCCCGGTCACCAAACTGGAATAAATAAATAAATAAATTATTCTAAAGCATCTGGCATTTGTAAAAAGATTACTAATTTGCCTAGGGTACACAGTAAACGAAAAGAAATCAAAACTAGTGCCCTCTCAAGAGATAATATTCCTGGGTGCAAGCTTAAATACAACTGCCCAGATGGCTTATCTCACGCCAGACAAACAAAGGCAACTGACTCGTTACTTTCAAATGATGGCAACAAAGACCCAGCTCCCTGCAAGAAAAATATTGCAGGCCCTGGGCTTCATGGCGTCCTGCATTCTACTAATTCCATATGCAAGACTGCATATGAGGAAACTACAATGGTATCTAAAAAGTGTATGGACTCAACATTGTCACATTCTGGAAACAATCATAACTTTCATTCCCTGCCTACAACAGGAGTTTTGATGGTGGTCCCAGGCTTGTCACCACAACAAGGGACAGCCTTTCACCTTACCCACAGCCAAGCAGACAATAACAACGGATGCATCGGATTATGCCTGGGGGGCACATACGGCAGGAAAATGTATTCAGGGCACTTGGCCCAAGGAACAAATACTTCTTCACATCAATCAAAAAGAGATGCTAGCTGTACAGAATGCCCTGACAGCTTTCAAGGACCTGCTATATCCAGGATAACTATTAATAAAGACGGACAATACCACTGTTATGTGGTACATAAACAAGCAAGGGGGCACACATTCCTACCCTCTATGCAGGCACGCCATGACTTTGTGGAACACAGCACTGACCTATCAAGTACATCTGCAGGGACAATTCCTGCCAGGAACAAAAAATACACTGGCAGACGAACTAAGCAGAAATCTCATGGATCCGCACAAATAGAAACTAAATCCACAGGTGTTCAGCATGATAACAGGGAAATGGGGATGCCCAGACATAGATCTTTTTGCCTCCTCTCACAATTGCCAGCTACAAAAATTCTACACAAGAACTTATCACTCTCAAGCGTGGAAAGTGGATGCTCTATCATTCATCTGGAAAACCCTGACAGTTTATGCCTTCCCTCCACTGCCTCTTCTTATCAAGGTGCTTCTAAAAGTCAGACGAGAGGCCAAAGATGATACTGATTGCCCCAGACTGGCCACGTCAGCACTGGTACCCAATCCTAAAGAGCTTGTCTCAAGGCCCAGCCTGGCCTTTACCTCAAATTCCTCATTTTCTGACTCGACAAAACAATCAGATTCTGCACAGTCAATTCAGAACCTTAAATCTAGCAGCATGGCAGATAATGTAGCCACTCAGACTGCACCTCTCTCTAAAGCTGTTATGGATGTTATTTTAGAAGCCAGGAGGCCCAGCACTAGGAAATCTTATGCAGAAAAATGGAAAAGATTCTGTGCTTGGAACCAGGCACAAGGGCTTGAACCACTTGTTCCAAATATACCTCAGATTCTACAATACCTAACTGAGATGCTGGACAAAGGCCTATCCTTCTCGTCTATTATGATCCATGCCTCAGCCATTTCAGCTCATTACAATACGGAACCTCCTATTTTTTCACATCCTCTACTAAGACAGTACCTCAGATGGGTAAAAAACATAAGACCCCCAAGGAGATCACCAATACCAACTTGGGATCTCAATTTTGTTTTAGAAAAGCTCACACTGCCGCCTTTTTAAACAGCCAGCACAGCTGATATAAAATTCTTATCATGGAAAACTGCTCTGCTCCTAGCAACAGCTTCAGCAAGAAGAGTCTCAGAGTTACAGGCATTAATGGCTGTGGAACCTTTCCTCATTTTTCACCAGGACAGGGTTTCTCTTAGGACAAACCCAACATTCATGTCAAAGGTGGTTTCCAATGTGGCTATTAACCAAACCATTCATTTACCAACTTTCTATCCAAACCCCCAGAATAAAGGGGAGAGACTTCTGAATGCTTTGGACATACACAGACAGATGCAATTCTACTTGGACAAAACAAAAGCTTTCAGAAAAACTGAGCAACTGTTTGTAGCCTATGCTGCAGGATCACAAGGAAAGCCCATCACAAAGCAGACAATTTCAAAATGGATAGGACACTGCATTCACTTCTGTTATGCACAACATGACAAATCAGTGCCTAAGAGCATTAGGCCACATTCTACCAGAGCAGCAGCCACTTCAGCAGCCTTTCTCAGAGGAGTACCAACCAAAGACATTTTAGAAGCTGCAACCTGGAGTTCAGTGCACACCTTCACCAAGCACTACCACTTACCTCTCTACTCTAAATCCAGAGCAGGCTTTGCCACTGCGGTTCTGCAGGGCCTGGTAGCCTCTCCTAATCCTATTTAGACCCAGCCGCCCAACCTCAGCTTTGGGATTCAACCCAAGTGTAATGACTGCAACAGTGAAACACGAACATAGTACAGTTGTGTTCCTACCATAAATGTAGATGTTCGAGTGTATTCACTGTTACAGTCCAGGTTACCCTCTCACCATCCCCCTTTTTCATTGCTGGGACTTTTCTGTACTTCTCAACTCTATACAACCTATGTGGTGTATTTGCTTGTAGATGAAGGAAATGTTTATATTAGTACATGCATGCTTTTTGGCATAATTTATTCTTTTCAGCCTTTCTGTCTGGGGGCACCTGACATCTGGGGCAAGAAAAACTGAAGAAAATGGCGTCGGTTGCATCTTTTATACCCCTGGCGCACTGACGTCAGGGAAGAGGCAACAGCAACCGACGCCAGACCTAGACTTTGGAACTCTGGCCGACTGCGGGTAGCCTGCCAACAGGATAACCCAAGTGTAATGACTGCAACAGTGAATACACTCGAACATCTACATTTATGGTAGGTACACAACTGTACTTTCTCTACTGTGATACAAAGAAGTGATTGTAGAAAAATGTCGCATGTCTCATCACCCATCATCTATTATATTTTCTAGCACGGTGATGATGCCAGTAATACTCATTTCTTTAGAGGTGATTTGCCTCTTCACTAGGAGGACATTACTGCAGATGTCTATAGCTAAGTTATTGTATACATATAGACACAAATTTTATATTTTAAAATTTCTTGAAATGGTACATAGATTATATTTTATATGACTGTAATTTTACAGAGAAAAGTAATTTGATTATCTGCTCAGATGCCTTGGATGAAGTAAATAGTTTTACTTTTGTTTTTCTAGTTGTTATAAAGAGGTTGAGAGAGATGGTAGAGTGAAGGAGATAAGGTGTCCACTGAGAGTTAAAAATGTCAATATAGTTGATCGGTATGCTGTATTTACATGTAATGTCTGTGTTTTCACCCCCAGTTAAGTGTTTCAGTGTTGTTGCCATTATTTGAAAACCTAACTCTTTCATAACTTCTTTATGAGAGAGACATTTGACATCTCTGGAACCCAAGAGATTAATGGGATTTGGTTATTCCCAGGGACTTTCTTAACCTAACTTGAGGGGTATGACAGAGGATGGAAGGTGCACTTTTATTTCATAGTTGGTTACAATTTTTTGGTAGAAAAACTAGGAATGGTGTATACCTTCTAAGTTATACTCAATGGTGATAAGATAACATTGACGTGTGTGTGTGTGTTTAACGTGAAGTACAACATTCGATCTCAAAGCATAGTCTGCTGTAGTCAACTGTATATATTGCACAGGGAAACTAGTTCACACGTGCAGGCAAAACCAACTTGCATTTCGGATTGTCACTAAGAAAAAGAAAAAAATCAAAAGGACACAGATCGCTAAAGTGCGTTTAAGGTAGTGCTATGCTTCCACATGCCCTTACTTGTATCCAGTCATGTACATAAGTGCTCCTGTACACAAGTCTATAAAAGTAGTAGTCGAACAAAATAGAAAGTAAATTTCACAGTGCGTTAACTACCTTGTTAACAGAATCGATCATGACACACTCCTACACAAAAATAGCACACAGAGTGGGTAAAATCCAGCCTCCTTTATTGTAGCAAGCACAGACTCTGATTTGCTGAAAGCTTTCTCAGTATCTAGTAATGCCATTTCTCAATGATCATTTTATATCAGCTAAAAGCATCCTGTAAAGAAGTAAGTGTTCATCATATTGATCACTGCTCTGCAGTAGCATTATTTACATGGGTTCTATCCTGCCAAGGATAAAACAGTTGGCCAGCTTCCAAAGCTTTAGGGCATCTTCCACATGCCCAAACTGTAAAGCAGCTCAAGCTGACCTAACTAAGACAAGTTTGGGCGCGAATGTATTCAGAGCGTTACTGCCAGTGACGACTAGTCTCCTGTGAGGTTTTCAAAGATCAGTGGTCAGCATGTGCTTTCCTTTGCATGGTTGCATTGATTTTTAGTGATGTCTTTTAACTAGTTAAACTAGTTGGTGTTTTACATTAATTACATGAAGATTATGATTGGTGGTTTATTTTACCTATGAGGGTACTTACGCTGTTCTGCTTGGCTTTTTTTACAACTCTGATGATGCCAGTGGAATCCAAGGTGAAACCACTTAGTTGTTGGTTGATTTGCTACTCTGTCATTAAAACAGTTTTCAGTTTCCAGCGAAGTGTTGTGACTCTTTCTTCATTTTTATAGGGTGTATAAAGTTCCTTGGTCTTTTAAAATTTTATACACTATTCCCAAACCTGACCCAGCAGTTATAGCTTTAGTTGATCCCACTGCTGCTAAGCACTTAGTTAATTCCAATCCTAATCTTTCTGATAAGGAAGGGAAAATTATTGATAATTATGGGAAGCAAATATATATTTCTGCAAGTTTGATTTCCAGAATTTTGAATTGTCAGGCTCATGTGTTGGTTTGTTCTGACAAATTGTGAAAGTATGAAAATTGTTTAATTAATTTGCCCTTTGACAGGGTTAGTCCTACTGTGCCAGTAGCTTGTTTTCAGGGAGACCCAAGGTGGTATTTATACTACCAGGGGAAATTTGGGCAGGGCATCATGGAGCTTCCCCTACTCTTTTTGATAGGAGATATGGGATCTTTTACAGCAACTGAGCTACCACCAACTCAAGCAGATGGAGCCTCGGTTTAGTGTCTCATCCAAAGGATGACACACTTGAGAGTGCAGCATCCCCCTTACACTGCTTTGCAGTGTCAATAGTCAACCTATCTGGTGCGGGAATGTATCCCACAACCTTCTGCATCAAAGGTGAGCGTCCTTCCTGTTGTACCACCATCACTACTATCTGCAGGGTTTTTTTTTTTTTCATGTGAGGAAAAATCTGTTTTTAATAACTTAGCTTATTCTATTGCATATGTCAGTACTCACTGTTTACAATGAGTCAGTGATTCTGCTGTTAATACTCCAGGGCTATGGCCACTAGTACTGTTTTCAGGAGGTTTTCTTAGCTGCGTTCATAGAACTTCCCAGATGTTAACAATGAGATTTTAAAGTATCCTTTGGGTAGAGATTGTGTTTTGGCCCCTCAGCTGCAAAGGTGATAAAAAATGTGATGAAAGGAGCAAGCTCATCCAGGGAATCTCTTAAGATTTTCAGCCCTTCTTTTCCCAATTGTCCAAGGGATGTTTTATCGTTTTATCTCCTCATCCAATATTAACAAAAAAAAAAAAAAAAAAAACAGAATAAACAGCCTCAACAAACCTACGTTTAAGAAGAAATGGCAAGGGGTGTCTGAAAGGAGGTCTTGAACCTCCCAAAACCAGAGACAGTCCAACAGGTGTGAATTATTGTTAAACAGACCTTGCGACACCCTCTCACCCTGGTCCCTTTTTTCTTCCAGAAAGTCTGAATCTCCTTTTTTCTCTTTAGTAACAGATTGTCTCAGGCAAATGTGTCCGTAATGACTGAAAATCATTCATTTGAGTTACAGATGACATTGGGAGAAAATTCTTCTTTTTAGGGAGTCGTTCCTCATCCTCCAGATAAGTCTGTTTTGTTTACACCTGTTCTTTATCACATGCTGTATCAAGGAGTGATATAAATAATTCCTTTTTCCCAAGTGGAGAAGGGTTTTTATTCTTGGATCTTTCTAGTGCCAAGAAAGAAAATTCTTGCAGAACAGTTCTGGATCTTTCTCTCCTAAACCTGCTTGTGATAGTGCCCAAATTCCAAAAGTTGTCATTTTACAACCCGTTTCCTTTTTTTATTTTTCCTCTCTCAAGTTTCCTATTAACTCTAGACTTAAAAGATGCTTATCATCACATAGACTTCAGATGTTTAAGGTTTTGTGTGTCTTGATCACATTCAGTTTTCTGCTTTAACATGTGTACTATTCACTGCACCAAGAGTTTTCACAAAGTGTCTAGCTCCAGTTATAGCTCATTGCAGGTTACAGGTTGTCAAAATTCTTTCATAGTTAGGCGACTTGCTTATCTTTGCAGAGGCTTTTTCAAAGTATCAGGAGTCTCTCTGTGTTGGATGAGAGAGATCTCACACACGCTGGTATTCAAAAGTCTTAATTTCTCACATAGAATTATGTGTATGTGATATCAACTAGCCATACTAGTTCAAAAATCTTTTCTTCCACAGGGAAAAAATATATCTTTGTTTAGATCTGTTTCTAAGGTTTTTCACTCAAGGCTTCAGTAACTGTGAGAGAGTACCACAGAATTTTGAGTTTCATGGCATATATGATTCTTATGGATACCTCTGGCAAGAGTCCACATGAGAAGGATACAGTGGCATGTGAAATCTCTTTAGTCCCAGCAACAACATGCTTTATCTTTTCAAATCCCAGTGCAGGGCTTTGTCAAAAGAGAAATCGTTTGGTGAAGACAACAGAAATCCGTAAATCCAGGTTTCCCCTTCTCTATCCCTGCTGCAAAACAATCAGTCGCCACAGATACTTTGGACTTTGCATGGGGAACAGTTTCAGAAAGAGTAAAAGTGCAGGGAAGTGTGGGACCTGAAGGCCAGATGCAAGTACATAAATAGCAAGGCACTCGACTGTCTGTATCATCTTTGATCCCTGAGATCTTTTAAGTGATTGCAGACAATACCGCAGTCATGTGATACATCAGCAAGCAAGTAGGAACCAGGTTATACCCCCTTTGCAGAGTAACCATGTTAGTTTGGGGTATAGCTTTATAGTACACTCTCACTTTGAAGGCACATCCAACATTCCATCAGAGGAAAATTGGGTGACAGACAAGTTAAGCAGGACCAGGGCAGATCCTCACAAATGGAAGCTAGATAAGAGGGTCTTCCAAGATTGAGCCATCTGTGGACAATTCCTCAAGTAGACCTCTTTGCCTCCTCTCTAAACAATCAACTGGCAAGCTTCTGTTCTAGCAGTTCAGGCAAGAAGGTGTGGAATACAGATGCCTTTTCTTTTCCTTGGACAGGAATGTTCCTGTATGTTTTCCCACCCTTTCGTTAATATCCAGGGTGCTTCTGAAGATTTGGAAGGAATCCTTAAAGATTGTTGTGGTGGCTGTCTTCTGGCTCAGGCAACTGTGGTTCTCCCGTAAATGGTCAGGGGTAATTACAACAAGCTTCCTCGCAGACTGGATCCACTCAGACAAGAACAAGGGTGTTCAATGCACTCCCAATGTCAATCATCTTCAGCTGACTGCCTAGATGATAGGGCCTTCATTTTTTTTAGGCATCTGTTAGCTGAGGATATGTAACGGGTACTAATGAAGGCAAGAAAGCCTGCTACTAGAAAATCATATTAGGAAGTGGAAATGTTTTTCTAGTTGGTGGCAACAACATAACCAGCACCCGTTCAGTGCTAGCTGTTCTCTTGTTTTACAGTATAGAGTTGCTATTAAGTGGCCTTTCTTATTCTTCCATCAAGGTTCATTTTTGGCCATTTCTGCATGCCTGGCCATGGATGGTCCTCTTTTAATGAAATCTCATGTTAAAATGTTCTTGAAAGGGGTTTTGCATAAGAGGTCTCCAAGAAAACCGGTGGCCTTTCCTTGGGATCTTAATTTTGTGTTAGAAAAGATTACACTTACCAGTTTGAACCAGCTAATCTGGCTGACATGAGGTTCTTAACAAGGAAAACAGTTTTACTGACTACTTACCTTGGCAAAAAGGGTATCTGACTAACAAGCTCATATGGTGAGTCATCCTTATCTCTTCCATAGGGACATGTTTTCTTTGAGAACTAATCCTTTTACATCTTAGTGGTATCCAAGTTTACTTTAAGCCAAACTATCATCTCCCCATTTTCTTTCCTGAACCTAGAAATAAGGGAGAAAGGATACACCATACCTTGGATATCCATATACAACTTGGATACCTATCTTGACAGAAGTAAATCTTTAAGATCGTTGGATCAGTTCATTTCTTCTGAAAGTAGGAAGGGACAAGCTGTGTCAAAACAGACTATTTCCAAGTGGTTGTCACAAAACTATTCCAGTGCTAGGTCAAGGTCCACTGTCCCAGAGTGGAAAGGTTTACAGGAATATTCCTGCCCAGAGAAAAGAAAAAAAGGGATATGTCTTCGAGGACTTCTTGCATGGAGTCTTGAAACAGAATTCTGACAGTTGATTGTTTATAGAGAAACCAGATAAGTCTATTTGAGGATCTCTTCACACATGGATGAAGTCATGGAAGACCCCTTGATCTAGTTACTATTCATTGGGGGTCTGCCCTGATCTTGCTCTGCTTTGTCTGCCACAGTTTTGCTCTGGTGGAATGTAGGAATCCTGTAGAGTGAGATTGTGCAGAGAAGGTATATCCCAAGCTAACATGACTAGTCTGCAAGGGGAGTGTAACCTAGTTCCCCTTGCTTGCTTGATGTATCACATGAGTGTGGTATTATTTCTAATCACTACAAGTGGCCCCAAGGACCAAAAATGGTTCAGAGTTTATTACCTTGACAAGGGCAAGCATCCCCTTGATATTTATGTGCTTGCATCTGTCCTTGGTGTCCCACACCCCCTGCACTTTTATCCTTCCTGAAACTATTCCTCAACCAAAATTATGGTGACTGCTTTGCAGCAGAGTAAGAAAAGAAGAGACCTGGATTTCTCTCTGTGCCTTTCCAAGGAAACCAGATCCCTCATGTACAGACGGGGTTGTGCCTGGAAAAGCATTGTTAAAAACAAATGAACTTCCCCTCCTACACAAATATAGACATCTAAGGAATCTTACAAAAACAAACCAACAAAGACAAAAAGTCTTATTACAACTCTGCTCAACTTAATTGCAAATCCAGTCCTCTGAGGTTTTGGTCATCTCTTAACAAGCTTCTTTCCCCTGGCTATCCCTCAACCCCATCCCCTTATCCCAATACACCCCCCAAAAAAATCACTACCCTACTCAATAAACACTTAGACACAATCCAAAGTCTTGTACCTTCCAACTGCAGCACAACCTCTCTACCAACCCCCCCCCAATCCTCCTAACATAAATCTATTATTTCACCCTTTCTCTACTTCCTATATCAAATCTCTTCTGAAACTCAAACTTTGCTCACCCTCCACTGACAACCTACCGCTTACCTTCCTCAAAGTTGCTGCTGAATCGATTGCCTGTCCTGTATCCATAGTAATCAACAGATTAATTCTAGAATCCACTGTTCCTACCCGAGGAAATCTTTCTTCACTATTCCCCTACATAAAGGTGGCAACTCCACAGATCCATCTAACTACCGAGCCATTGCTATCCTATCCCCCCATCCAAGATTCTTGAAAAATGCTTTCACACTCAGCTTCTTAACTTCCTCCTCCAGCACAACCTCCTCACTCCCACCCAGCATGGTTTTCGTCCTAACCACAGTTACAACTACAGCCCTCCTGTCTTTCACTCACACCATTGCTGAGGCCCTAGATAACAATAAAGTAATATCTTGTCTCTTCCTAGACCTTTCCAAAACTTTTGATACCATATCCCACCCTCTTCTGCTATCCAAACTTGCTAAGCTCAACCTGTCTCCCACCTCCCTTGCCTGGTTCTCCAGTTAACTATCTTGCCAACAGCATTCTGTTAACTGGCTCTCGTCCTTCTCTTCATTCATTCCTGTCCCAACTGGAGTTCCTCAAGGTTCCATTTTAGGTCCCCTTCTGTTTAATATCTTCACCAATGATCTCTGTCCATGCTATACGCAGTCCTCCCTCATCTAATATGCTGATTGACTCGTCCCTCATCTCCATTTCAAACAATGTCTCTGAACTCCATAGAAAAATTACATGCTTTAAATCCTAAATAATTATCACATGATGGATAGAAGATTTGTTTAATTGGTTGGCTAGTAGTGATCATTTATTCCTAGGGGGAATAACCCTCCCAGCTTAATTATCCATTTCTTTTCTTTTTTGTTTAATTTGTCATGCCAATCCATTTTGTTATCACGGTCCCTACATATCTTATCAATAACAGTAAACCGAAAGGATGCAGGAGAATGACTCAATGAATGTTTATATAATGCATTACTGGCTTTCTTGAGTCTGACATCACTAAGGTGTTCAGATATCCTTAACCTAACCGGGCATGATGTTTGTCCCACATAAAAAGCAGAACACGTGCAGGTGGCTAAATAGATGACCCAGTCGCTTCCACAATTGGCCAAGAACCTGATATCATAAACACATCCAGTGTTTTTGCTGGTGAACTGTTTAGACTTGGCCACCCTAACACAGTGTACACAATATCCACATGGGAAACATCCCTGTAGCAAATCACCCGTAAGTGTGGTTTGAGACTATTCTCCTGAAGTTGATGCATGTTTATAATGGTTAAAATAAGAACCCAAGTTCTTGCCGCTGCGGTACGAAAAAAAGCATCTATCATTAAGGGATGTTAATAATCTGTCATCTGCTAGTAATATGTTCCATTGTTTGTTAACAATATCTAATAGACCATAGATATTACGTCCATAGGTGGTAACTAATCTAGGTTCTGAAGATTTTATGGCATTTTTGTCCTTGCATGTTAACCTATCATTTCTGTTCATGGAATAGGCAAAATTACTAATAGTGAGAATCACACCAGACTTATAACCACGAGATTTAAATCTATCAACAAGGTCTAGCCAGTAGTTGCGATATTTCTCCGAGTTGGAACAAATGCATCTTATTTGTAAAAACTGTGATTTGGGACTTTTACGTGTAACGTGTGGTGGGTGGAAGCGTGTAACGTGTGGTGGGTGGAAGCTAGTAGCATGTAATAATGAGTTATACTGAGGATACTTGCAGAAAACCTGGGTATCCAGAGTGTGATCCAGATTCCGTATAATCAAAACATCAAGAAATGTAATCTGATGAATATCATAATTCACAGTAAACTGGATACCTCCCACTTGTTGCCGTTAATGTAATCCATAAATTTACACAAGTATGCCTCATCAGCTTTCCAAATCATCCAGCAATCATCGAGGTAGCATCCCCACATATCAATTTCCCCAAGGTATAGGTTATGTGATGCATCATCTATCAATTGCTCTTCTACATAGGCCATGAACAAATCAGCATATATTGGGGCAAAGAACGTCCCCATTGCTGTCCCTTGGACCTGCCAAAAACATTTACCCTGATAGTAGAAGGTATTCTTTGTAAGAACAAGTTCAGCTAATCCAGTAAGGAAGGTGTTAATCCCAGGAGGATAAATCTCTGCTAGCTGAAGCCAGTGTTCTAAGGCCATCAAACCTGCCCAATTGGGAATATTGGTATATAGAGACGCCACATCCAGGGTACATAACCACCCTGATTCAAGTTGGATGTCTGATATCAATTTCAAAAATTCAGTTGTGTCCTGAATAAGTGCTATAACATATTTAAAGAGGGGCCGAATATGAATGGTTAAAAACTGTGGTAGAGGTTCAGTGACAGATCCACACCCAGAAAGTGTAGGTCTGCCCAGGGGATCCTGTACGTTTTTATGTATTTTGTGAAACAAATAAAGAATTTGATGCTTAGGATCCGAAACCGTGAGATGGTACATAGTAGATTGGGAAATGATCCCTTCATCCTTAGCTAACAAAGGATACCGATCAATTTCTGATTTAAATCTAGAGCCGGGATCCAGTGGCATATACATATACCACCTCCCATTATTCAGTTGCCTATTCGCCTCAGCATCATATTTGCTCCAATCCATTACAACTATTGCACCCCCTTTGTCAGCGAGTATGATGACCAAATCACAATTGTGCTGTAATTCACTAATGAGCTGTTCCATTTTGGTCATATGTGATTTATTGTTATATTTCCTTGAATGAAAGTGTAGATCTTTGAGAACTTTATTTGGAAATAGTTGGACTGATTGATACATGGGTGGCATAAATGTGGACTTTCGAAATCTAAAAACATCAGAATCAACAATATTAGGAGCAGCATCAAAATAGAGATGTAAATTCAATAAGCGACAAAAATATATAATATGTTGTGCTAAAGAATCTTCCGAGACACAAAGCAGGTACAAAAATTGAGACCTTAATTTAAAAGCTGCATTTCAGCTTGTGTCAATGTTTGTGAAGATATGTTAAGAACATTGTTAAAATTATTCGCCTGTTGCTCATTACTTTTGATGCCCATGATGTTTCCTCCCTCCCCCTCCCCCTAAAGGGGGGGTATCCGAGTTCCTACGTTTTGGAGCCGGAGGTACTATAGTGTATGATGTTTCAGAATTCGTCATGGAGGTTGATTCCTCAGCCAAAGTCCCACTCATAGAACCAGGGGTTCTCTTCAGAATGGACTTGGGTCTTTTCCTCTTTGAATTGCTTGTCCATATTAGCAAAGTTGACACTTTTATTAGGACCAAAAGGTTTTCCCCGTTCATAGTCACCCTTATCCTGTTCAAATTTTTTCATCTTCCTATCCCTTAGTTGCATCTCCAAGGTAAGCAACTCCTTGCTAAGCAAATTTAAACAGTTAGTGTAACAGGTTTGTTCTTAACATTTTCAGGTGTCCTCATATAAGGCGGTAACTTCAGTAATGTTAGTATCAATCAGTCTGTCATAATGAGCAACCAGGGCATCCACGAAGCCTATAGCTGCAGTTTGTTGGATTAGGGCCCACTGTTCTAATAATGCCTCATCTGGCTGAGAAACATGGGGTTGTATTCGGGTTCTAGGGCCCCTGGGGGAAATACCCTTAAACTGATCTGCTTTAAATAATCTGAGATGCCAGACATTAGTCCGCAAATTTCTCATACTCTTGGTCAATTGTTCAAACAATTTTGAACACACATATTGTGGGTCAGATTTATCCCCCATGTTCTGATTATTGCCAGGTCCAAGCCCAAAAATCCCCATATCATTCCTATCGGAGGACAGCCCCTTCATCAAAGATGTCAAATCCATATCTACAATGTAAAATTTCCAAAATGTCTGGAACAGATAATGTCAGCTAATGCAAACAAGTCAACTGGTTTTCCACAATGAAAAAATTAATTGGAGCAAACTCAGTAGTAGGACAACTAAATGATAGCATCCAATGTGCACGAGGACAGGCACATAATCCCAGTTCCAAACAGGAAATATATTACTGATGCCTCGTTTGTCTCAATGTAAACTAAATCCCAACAAAACCAACACTATACATACCCAAACATCATTCATCACATATAATAAGGGAGACAATAATAGACAATGCGTATATAGTATCTAAGAAATATTGTATATACAAAAAAGTAATGATCGTAGTCATCATAAATGTTGATTCAGTATGTCTGGCTAGGAATACCTACTCCAAAAACTTTTTTATAATGTCTTGAACCAAAGGTAATCCAATATAGCCCTGATACATTACTTGATAATTAAATCCTTACGCATTACTATGTTACCCTAATATGTGTAATATTCCATGTGACCCCAAAGTTGCATACAAACAACATTAGAGGATTCAGCTAACATATGAACCAAACATTCTAAAAATAATATGAAAAAAATGTACCATGCCCCAAACAACACAATTGCCAATATATCCAAAAGTAAAAAACTGTTGGTCAGAAAAAACCTGTTCCATGGCAAAAATGGAAAGTAGTACTAGTAAATAATCATCCTCCAAGTGTTCACATGTTATAACCTGGTGGATCGAAATCTAGACCCCAAAATCCAAACACATGAAGGTGAAGCCCTGTTATCAAAATAGTGCAAAAAATTATTATAGAATAAGACATATGAAAAAATCATGATTGAGCACATAAAAAGGCGACCATGAATCATAATAGTTTGGTCATAAACCCTGTCACCATTAACTAGCCCAACCCCTGAAATATAATCAGACTAAGTATATTCCTGTATAAGGACAGGTCATTATATCCAGGATTGTTGACTAAAATAACCTCTCCATTGTTGAAAACCAACTGGTGTCCCTACAATATAAATGCAGTTAGTAAATGTGTATAGTAATAACATCAAGTCGTCCCAGAATTAGGGTACATTATACAGTCCTATAAATTTCGACTGCTATAAATTTCAAATGCAATACGAGTGTCCAAACACTGAACAATAATGCAAATTACTCAAACGAGTGTTTCAAAGTATGAACCACATTATAAGAAAACAATAAATATTGTTTGTATACATATAAGAGATTAAATCAGTATATAGACTCATAGTAGGGTTAATACATATTGAGTACAAAGCTAAGAAAGCCCCAGTCCATATCAAAGGCCCACAAAATGTCCGCTAATTGATACGTCGGGTAAAGGTCCTCAGGTGTAAAGCTAAATTATTATAATGTTTCACAACTGTTAGAAAACCATCCCAACAGTATGTAGTTATGAGCACAATCCCAAATCAATATTATAAGTACTTATCCACTCAGTCCAAGCAGGAAGATCTGACAGTCTTGAGTTGTTTAATATTATTTCACGTGCACGTGTATATGTAACCAAAAAACCCCAAAAGGCAGATTACAAACGATCCGTGAATCGAAATGACACAATTCCATTCACTTGTTATATGTAACTATTCCTTTAGCAACTGCCACAAGATGGTTATAAACGATCATGAACCCTGAGTTAACATTCACAGTCCTGATCCGCCCAGCTGGGAAAACAATTGATCTGTTAGAACCGTTCAAATCCGTTCCTTGAAAGATTTTGCTCTAAAATGGTCATGAGTTCATGAAAACACATCACCGTAAGTTCCAACTTGCCCATACAAAATATAATCAGTCTAAATAAGTTAACGTAAGTTGTAACGCCAATTCAGAGGTAACAAAGCACAAGTGCTCACAGCTTATGTGCTAATCCATGACTGACGTGCATACGACACCATCGGAGACCTTAGAAATGATGTTATCTTGCTCCCTCGTTTAGATTCGCTCCGTGATGTAAAAAAAGAAATTAATCCTGGTCACAATGATGATCTCTCAAAATCCAAAAAGAGCCAAAATATAGATAAATGATATACCCATAAAGGGGAGACCAAGGCTAAAATACAAAATCCTCCATGACGGATCGAAACACCAAATCCCCATGCCAACAGCAGGAACAGGAAGCCAAGCAACAAAAACAAAACTCCTGCAAGTACGGCAGGTGCGTGGCTCCAAACTAATCCACTTGTAGCAAAAAACAACAGGCCAGCACTCAGAGGAAAAGGTGTTATGTAGCAAAAGCTGTTTTATTCAAGCATATACAGACCGGTTTCAGCCCAGTTATCAAGCCTTCCTCTGTGTAAAATCCAAAGATCATCATTTACATGCTTTAAATACTAAATCATCATGTGATGGATAGAAGATTCATTTAATTGGTTGGCTAGAGATGTTAATTTAATCCTGGCGGGAATAACCCTCCCAGCTTAATTATCCATTTTGTTTCTTTTTTGTTTAATATGTCATGCCAACCCATTTTGTTAGCCCAGTCTCCACATATCTTATCAATAACAGTAAATCGAAACGATGCATTAGAATGTCTCTGAGTGTTTATATTATGCATTACTGGCTTTCTTGAGTCTGACATCACTAAGGTGTTCCAATATCCTTAACCTAACGGGCGTGATGTTTGTCCCACATAAAAAGCAGAACACGTGCAGGTGGCTAAATAGATGACCCAGTCACCTCCACAATTGGCCAAGAACCTGATGTCATAAACACATCCAGTGTTTTTGCTGGGGAACTGTTTGGACCTAACCACCCTAACACAATGTACACAATGTCCACATGGGAAACATCCCTGTAGCAAATCACCTGTAAGAGTAGTTTGAGACGATTCTCCTGAAGTTGATGCATGTTTATAATGGTTAAAATAAGATCCAAGTTCTTGCCCCTGTGGTACGAAAAAAAGCATCTATCCTTAAGGAATGTTGATAATCTGTCATCTGATAGTAATATGTTCCAATGTTTGTTAACCATCTAATTGAGCATAGGTATTATGTCCATAGGTGGTAACTAATCTATGTTCTGAAGATTTTATGGCATAAAATATTACTAGCAGATGACAGATTATCAACATTCCATAAGGATAGATGCTTTTTTTTATACCGCAGGGGCAAGAACTTGGGTTCTTATTTTAACCATTATAAACATGCATCAACTTCAGGAGAATCATCTCAAACCACTCTTACTGGTGATTTGCTACAAGGATGTTTCTCATGTGGACATTGTGTACACTGTGTTAGGGTGGCTAAGTCCAAACAATTCACCAGCAAAAACACTGGATGTGATTATGATATCAGGTTTTTGGCCAATTGTGGAAGCGACTGGATCATCTATTTAGCCACCTGCACATGTTCCGATATTTATGTGGGATAAACATCACACCCGGTTAGGTTAAGGGCATTTGAACACCTTGGTGATGTCAGACTCAAGAAAGCCAGTAATGCATTATATAAACATTCATTGAGTCATTCTATTGCATCCTTTCGGTTTACTGTTATTGATAAGATATGTGGGGACCGGGCTAACAAAATGGGTTGGCATGACATATTAAACAAAAAAAGAAATGAAATGGATAATTAAGCTGGGATGGTTATTTCCCCCCAGGATTAAATTAACATCTCCAGCCAACCAATTAAATGAAGCTTCTATCCATCATGTGATAATTATTTAGTATTTAAAGCATGTAATTGTTCTTTGGATTTTACACTGAGGAAGGCTTAATAACTGGGCTGAAACTGGTCTGTATATGTTTGAATAAAACTGCTTTTGCTACATAGCACCTTTTCCTCTGAGTGCTGGCCTGTTTTTGTTAGAATGGGAATGCTCATAACTGAAGAATGCTTGAAATATTGCTTAGAAATGTAGGAGTTTTGGCATGATGCTGAAAGTCATTAAGTCCTAGTTAAAAAGCTTTCACATACAAAAATCATTTTGAACTAGTTATTTGAGGATGAGGAAATCACTCCCCAAGGATAGAACATCCCCAGACCAGAAAGGAAAAAGCTGTAGTTATAGTAGTATTTTTCAGGACGGATATAGACTACAATAGAGTCCTTCAGGTAGGATGTTAAACCAAAGCCCCATCTGCCTGTACTGGTGGTAGTTGAGGTGGATGTAAAAGATCCTACGACAATTATCAAAAAGAGAAGGGGAAGTTCCCCATTGCCCTAGTCCAGTTTCCACTAGTAGTATAAATATCACTTTGAGTCCCCCTTGAAAAGAGGCTGCCAGCTTAGTGGGACTAACCCGGTCAACAAAGGATAAATAAATAAAATTAAATAAGATGTAGTCATTTTGCCTTCCTCACACCCCACCCCGCCCCTCAAGTTAACAATGCTGAATTTTTTATCTCCTTCTGTAAACTCAACAATTGCAAATCTATGTGCATTTATTGCAACCTGTATCCCTCCTGGCAGCAATATAAATACTACTGAAGAACTCTTCTGTTGGGTATGTATGAACCTTAATGTTAACTGGCTTACTTTAAACTGACTCCCCCACTAACACCATTGACTTGTACAGTTTCATACAACTCCTCTCTGTGCCTGCTCACCATAACAAAACCAACACAAGCCGATCTGTTGACTGGATCCTTGCTGCCACTCTTAATATTATTTTCTCAGGCACTTGATCAGATTCACTTGGTGACCACTGTCCTACATTTGTTTTACAAAAGTATAATAACTTCGACAGTACTGCTATAATCAGGTAAGAAATCTTAAATCATTTCAAGCTGAAGCATTTATTAATAACTTGGTCATTTAAATGGATTGTCTTAAAAACATTGTCCCCTAGATCTGAATTCAACAGAATATTTTACATATTCTAACTGAACTTTCACCTTTCAGAATTAAAAGAATCAAAGCCAATCCAGAACCATGGCTGACCAAGGAAACAAAACAACTTATGAACTAAGGAGATGAGACCTGGAAAAAACTGGTTGATCTCAGCCTAATTTGCAACACTTCAGACGGCTCAGAAATAAAGTAAAATACAAGATTAAAACGGGTAAAACAATTACTACGCAAACTTTAAAAATCAAAACAACCACACAAAACTTCTGGTTAGCAATAAATCAACTTCTAAAACCTGGACACACCACATAACCTCTTGCTTCATCCATAGATACCCAATCAGGAAGTAGGCCAAAGGAATTCAATTATTTCATACAAATATTAGCATCCCTGATCAACTGCAGTACCCCCAGCTCACAGACTGACACTCTTCTACTGGGCGACAACAATGGCAAACTGACCTTCAAACTTGTGTCTACACAAGTTAAAACCAGCTATTCTAGCCCCAGATAAAATATCAGCTGAACATATCAGGATTGCTACTGATCCCCTAGCATATCCAGTTTCCATCTTGATAAACAGATCCATCACCAAACACTGTGTCACTGTATTATGGAAAAAAAATTATATCCTACCCCTACATAAAGGAGGCACCTTAACAGACAACTCAAACTGTAAACCATTAGCTATTTTATCCCTTCTGTCTCAAAAGTTCGAGAAATGCATCCAATCACAGCTACTTGATTGCATCACTAAAAAATAGCTTTCCATCACAGTCTTAACATGACTTTCATCCTCACCACAGTCCTGCTACTGCCCTTCTCAGTTTTATCCACACTGTAAATCTGCATAAAAATGCAGGCAATCTGGTATCTGCATAGACCTCTGTCAGAGTATTTGATTGGAGTACCATCAAAAGTTATCACAGTGTTTATCTTAAGACTCTGTAGCCCATCACTCACCAGGTTTCAAAGTTGCCTGTCCAACAGATGTCAAACTGAATGGAAAAATGAATTCTGAATCTTCCTTCCTGTATCTGTTGATATCTCCATGGGTCTACACTTATCCCTCTATTATTTAATATATTCAGAAATTACCTGCACACCTCAAGTAAACACATCTCCATGGTCCAATATGTGAATCATTCCGCCTTAATGTAGTCAGCCGAAACCCTGGAAAAATTACAAAAAATAATACAGGATTTGTTTACGTCCATAGAAATGTGGCTAATGAACTCTCAATTACTTCTAACCCCTAAACGAAAATAAATTGGTTTTACTTGCTCCAAAACACCTGATTGCATTGGGCTTATTACTCACGCTACACTTCTAGGCATAATCATGAGTGAAAATGTGAAATCTGACCTTCACATAAAACAGGCAATAAAAACCAAACAAAACGCTGCCTCCTCTATAGTTTCAAAATAATATCTAACTAATAATGCTAGAAGACTCAATGTGTCAATCCATCTTCTTCCAAGATGCCTTTTTGCCGCTCCCTATTTCACAAACTTGCAGTCTACACAGAAAGGTCAAATAGAACAATGCTATAATAAAGCAGCTAGTTTTGCAGCTGATTTACCCAATTAGACCACTACCTGGGCGTGGAACATTTTTACTGGACAGAACTACTACACTAACTTTCTCACAGCTAGTGGTTACTAATAATCTCATTAGCAAAATCTAGCCTTGCCCATTCCTAAATTGTGTAATCATGTACTACTCCATGAGCAGATTTCTGCACTCCACAAACACCAACAACTAGCAAACAAACAATTTACCAGAACACAACTCCTTGTACTTTAATCTCCAGAAAGTAGAATGTCATGCCTGTCAGACTAATGGACAATCTAAAATTCTTTAAACCACTACTAAGAAAAAAAAAAAAAAATCTAGTAGACTTCTGGCTGTGCTCCTAGATTTCTCTAAGCCTCTCCTTATACTTGATTACTGTGCGTAACGTGTCCCATAATTCCTCATATTTTTTTTTCAGTGGATGAAAATCTGCATACTCTTTCCCTCTCCAAACAATTCTAATTCTTATTGATACATATTTATTTTTGCAATTATCAGCATATCTTGCTGCATTATTGAAGACTAGTCTTTAATCAGCTTGATTTTGTGACTCAAAAACTGAAGTCTTCACACATATATCCACCACTGTTAATGGTTATGAGAAGTGACTTTATATTGCAACACAAATGCAACCATGTGTATTATATGTAAGTGTGTGATGATATTCTCCTTTTGTGAATCTGAGTGGTATGCATGAATCATTGGTAATGCGATAATGTGATGAAAATGAAACTCTGTATTGCAATGTGAATATAAATGCGTGCAGCTCTTGTGTGTGTGTACGTATGTATATATATATGTGTATATATATATATATATATATATATATATATATATATATATATATATATATTTACACACACATACATATTTGTCAGTTTTTAGTTTTTCTTCCAGGGCCTCTGTTGAGAAAGAGTTTATTGCCTAGTCAGTCTTTCTTGGTAATCACGTGATCAAGTGCAATAGATAAATCTAGACTCACGGCTGAAAGGATAGTAACAAATGGTACTTAAAATATAGGCGATTGGTGTAAAGGACGTTATTACTTGGAAAAGGAATGGTGAAGTCATAATGTTAAACAGGGCCAAAAGAAAATGAGATGACATGGTAAGCTAAGTGATTCTTCCTGGGTGATGTGTATGTTTCTACACTATTTCTTTACTCATTGTTGTGGGAAGTATTACTTTTGATTGCTAAACTTTCTTCTTGAAGAATTTACATTTATCCAGTACTAATGAGTGAAGGCAGCAGTTTTTTTACAACAGCAGTATGTGGTAATGCACCGCGCTTTCCATTTATCCGCAGGTGTTGTCTGAGCTGTTGTAATTTGCTCCCTAGGACACATTACTCAAGGGAAGGTTTAGCACTTTTATTTTGGACGCATTGTATCAGCTGAAGTGCTCACCTATCCATCAGTGGATTTGTTGGATGTGCTGTCAGTTGTGTTCTGTTTCCCAGACAGTGGAGAATATTCTGAATTTTTTTCCCAACAGATGTGATTTTGTCTTACCCATACAGTGTAGTTTTCTGTGTAGCTTGTTCCAGTGGAAGCATTTACATCTGCTACCTGTGTAAGGAGTGCTTACAGTTAGATGTATGCAACTGCTTCTTGGAATTTCTTCTATGTATTTTCTGATATATGCAAACTAGGCACCCAAATTATTTGCTTGTTTCTGTCTGCCATAATGTCCACAGTGAATCAAGATGAAGCCACGACACAGACAGTCATAAGAAATGCCCCTCATAAACCATGCAGAGAAATGAAGAAACACTGTGCTGAATAGGAGGAGCATTTTTTTTTTCAAATGCCCAAAGTGGGACATTTTTGGTGCAAACGTCAGATTTTGCAGGGCGAAACATACCCATGGCCAGTACAAAGGACAGAATTTCACTTTTTTGCCTAAATAAAAGCTTATTCTTATAGCATTTTGGTTGCTTATTCTGTTTCTTATAACATTTAGATGTTTCAGATACAGAATAACCGTTTTATGCAACTATTACATAAAATATTGGAAATAATTTTGTCCTAAAATCTCAGGACATTTGCAGTTTTTACAATTTTTTTTGCAGGACACAACTGCACAAAGAGGGACTGTCCCTCGCCAAGTGGGACAGGTGGTAACCCTATGTCTTTCTACCACACTCTTTGTAGACCTGTTTATCTCCCTGTGCATTTTCTCCAAGAACAGCAGCTAGGGTGTTCCTGAAGTGTGTACTATAGTACAAGGGTTATTTGTAGCGTGTGTGTGTGTGTGTGTGTGTGTGTGTGTGTGTATATATGTGTATATTTGTGTGTATAGATATAGACATATATATATATATATATATATATATATATATATATATATATATATATATATATATATATATATATATAGACATATATAGACCTATATAGATAGACCTATATAGCTATGTATATATATATATATATAGATATATATATATATATATATATATATATATATATATAGATATATAGATATATAGATATAGACATAGATATATATAGATCTAGGACTATTTACCGAACACCAATAAAACTAAAACTGCTGAACACACTTTAGGGAAAGTGCTTTTCACTGAAAAAGCACTTTAAAGTGTGCAAAAAAAAAATAAATAAATAAAAACACAGTACTCACATTTATGCAGGGGGGCAACCCCCCTCACCCCCTATGTGAGTATCTAGCCCCCCACACCCCCCTACTTTTATATTATCACTCTGAGATCACACTAGAGTGGGAAAAGGGAATATTCCCTTATCCTCACTGTGCTACAATCTCAGCATTGCAACAGCCATTTCCACATAGTTTTTTTTTTTTTTTTTTTTTTTAGCACGCTGTCACGAAAGTGCTTTTTCGGTGAAAAGCACTGTCATGAAAGTGTGTTCGGCCGTTTCACTTTTGGTGAAACGGTCATTTGATAAATAATACAGATCCCATATATATATATATATATATATATATATATATATATATATATATATATATATATATATGGAGATATGTTACTGGTGACTGAAGGAATTTACAGTGAGCGAGTCTGAGCACCATGTGATTTGTCATCAAGACAAGTTCAGTAAAAGCTATTGTAAAATGCGCTTCCCTTCCAGTGCCTATTCATTCAGCCCCCTTGACTGCATGTGTGCTTAACTGTGCATGTACTGCTGTGTTAAATGACTGCTACTGTAAATGAGCTTGTCCCTTTTGTGTGTTTGTCATATTATACAGATAATAGCAGGCACTTTCGCATACAACTGATTGCAGATAGGAAGTAAAAATTACTGCTAAGGTGGTTATAAATGTGTTGGTTGTCATACCAGCTGTACTGATGGTGATGGTTACCTGCAGCTAAACAAGTTACCCCCCCCCCTTCTGATTTATTCTTGTCAGCATTCTTATGCTTTATAAACAAAATGCAAGATTTGTTCATCAAAATTTGTAAAGCTTTAGGCACTCTTTTTTCCTTGTTTCTTTCCTTGATGCTTGTGTAGGCAGTGATAACAGTGGAAGGCGTTTTATTTTTTTACGTTTGTGATCATCTTATTTAGAAATCGGTTTCAGTGAGCTAGAAGAATGCCCTTTGTATCTGACAACATTAATGCATGAAAGCTTAGCTGCATTAGTTTATCTTCTCAATAATGCATATTCATCTGCTTAAAAATGTTATACTAGAAAGTGTTTGATATTGACAGATGTTTCATTTATCTCTTAACAGCAGCAATATGTGTTTATTTTGTTGAAAATTGTATGCAAAAAGTTTTTTTCCCTCCCAGAGGCTGTCTTTGAAAAAAACATTAGGAATTGAATAAGTCAATCAGATACGCCGCCGTATCCATAGTAACAGTACTTAGGCCTGCATCAGGCTTAGATACCTTTGGCCTCTGTGAGTATTTAATTATAGAGACTAGTTATGTTGTTTATTCTAAGTGTATTTTTCTTTGCATTTATAATGCACACTCCGCACCAAAGCAGATGATAGTCAACCAGAAAATCAATTTGGCCAGTCAGTACTTTGAGTCTCTATCAGGAAAATAAGTTAGTTTGCCTTTTATGGTGTCTGTCTTTCATAGCAGTTCTTTAAAAAAATGTTGTACCTTCTAAATAAAGGATAGTCAAGACTTTTCAAAGTTAAACATTCACTTAATGTACATTAAGATGACTTGTTTTCATGTTATTTTTAGAACTTTCTGACTTGTTCTTCATTCTGTTCATTATGTTTGTAACATTTTTCAATAAAATTGAATCCTACATATTACAATGGTAGGTTCGACCAAAGAAAAATTTAGGTTTCTTGAAGCACTTTACTGGCGCTCATGTTGGTCATTAAATGATACAGATGACACAAAGTATGTCTAAATGTAGAACTAGAACAAAACGGGCTTTGTTATGGATATTAGATTGTCTGTCTATTTTTTACCTTTCTGTTTTCTCCTTGCTGACCTTCTGTATGTCAGAAACATTTGTTTTGGCCACGTATTTAATTCCTTTGTAGTAGACAAAAGCTTGCAGATGTAATCAGATTGCTAGTTGAGTTATTTTAGTCTCCTGCTCCATATCTTCAATGGCACATGATGTGTATGTGTCATTGTGACCAGTGCATGTGAGACTCCGTGTATAAACACTACTGGGGTTGCCTGCAGGTGCCTGCAACACTCCTTATGCAACCCCCCCCCATGGCTTACTAAGGGCTGTAAAGTCTGAAAATGAGAGTGGAAACCTTTACCATACATATTCAGACAGAAACACGCTGATCACTGACAACTTATTTCTACTGCTGTCCCAGCCAGTTCTGCACCACCTCTGCTGCTGCTGTGAGCCTTTAAGCGTCTTTGAGAACCCAGCTAATTCTTTATAATCTGTGCTGCTGTTAACCTGCGTAGAAGGCCTTTGATAACCCAGCTAATTCTGTATCATCTGTGCTGTTGCTAACCTACATTGTGGGGGTCTTGAATAACCCAGCTAATTTTGTACCATCTTTGCTGCTGTTAACCTGCATTGAGGGTCTTTGATAACCCAGCCAGTTTTGTGCCACCTGTGTTGCTGTTAACCTGCGTTGTGTGGACCTCAGTAGCTCTCCTTTGTGCCATTGGACCAGTAATTGCATCTGTCTTGTGACCGTCAGAGACAGAAGGGACTGTGTGGGGTAAATATTTAAATATTTAATTAAATATTTTAAGTCAAATACAAAAGAAGTGATGAGTAAACCAAGGTAGAAAGACCTCACAAGGACTTAATGCTGCATTGAAAAGAATGTGAAGTGTGTTGGCACTGAGTGTAATTTAAACAGTGTGCTATGCAAGCATGGAATTCTTGAAGTTTTGCTTGTAAGGTCAAATCTTTACATGCCGAAAGATATTTTTGTATCAAGCGTTATCCACCTGTGAATATAACATCCCTTCTAGGCTTGTCATGCTCATCTGTGTGTTGGCTATATCGTTAGTATAACAAATGTCTTATAACTGTTAATGCATTTAAATCTGTGTCCTTGTTTATTTTCTTTTTACATACCCTTGTATTTCTGCTCCCTTTGATTTCTACTTTTGGAAGTTGGGTACAAAAGAAATTTGTTGAGTTTTTAACACCACCTCTTCATGAGCTGATGAGTTGCATCAACATTTTTTAGTGTTATCGTTTTCATCAATTTCTGTGGTTGTGTGCTTAGTATATTTGCTTGTAAAATATTTTATTATATTGCATCCAATGTAAAAAAAAAAAAAAAAAAAAAAAAAATAGACACCTCACAGCAGGGCCTGGAAAGTGGATGCCCTATCCTTCCAGTGGGTAAATCTCTCAATCTATTCCTTTCCCCCTCTGCCCCTTCTCTCAGGAGTATTGCTCAAGATAAGACAGGACAGACCAAGGACAATTCTGATTGCCCTGGACTGGCCATGCCAGCACTGGTACCCACTCCTGCACAGCCTGTCACCGGTGCCACCCTGGCACTTAAACCAGATAGCAACCCTGCTCTCTCAGCAGGGGGGACAGATCTTGCATCTGCAACTGCAAATCCTAAATCTTGCAGCCTGGCTTATTCCTTGAATTCTCCCCCAGTAACCAGCCTAAACAAGCAGGTGCTCAACGTCTTTCTTGAAGCCAACAGACCCAGTACAAGGAAATCCTGTGCTAAGTGGAAAAGGTACTGCTCCTGGATTCAATCTAAAGGACAGGACACAACCCTGCCCTCCCTGCCTCTAATCCTGGCTTACTTAGCAGATGTACTCCACAGGGGCTTATCCTTCTCCTCCGTTAAGATCCATGCCTCTGACATTTTGGCTCATTACAACACTGAGCCACCTCTCTTCTCTCACCCTCTTATCGAACAGTTCCTGAGGGGGCAAACAACTTAAGGCTGCCAAAGAGAGCACCCACCCCTGCTTGGGACCATAACTTTGTACTGGAAAAGCTCACCCCCCAACCCCCACCCCCTTTGAGCCTGCAGCGTCAACAGAGTTTAAATTCCTCTCTCTTGGAAAACAGCCTTACTTCTGGCCATCACTTCAGCTAGAAGAGTGTCTGAGCTACAAGCACATATGGCTATGGAACCCTTCATTATTTTCCATGCTGACAGGGTTTTCCTCAGGACTAACCCTTCCTTTATGCCTAAAGTGGTGTCCATTGTGTCTCTCAACCAATCTATCCATTTACCAACTTACTTCTCTAATCCCCAAAATAAAGGGGGAAAAGATCCTGCACTCCTTGGATGTGCATAGACAGCTCAGATTCTACCTTGATAGGACTAAGCACTCCAGGAACTCTGACCAGTTACTAGTCAGCTTTGCACCAGGGGCAGAGGGCAAGGTAATTTCAAAACAAACAATTTCCAAATGGATAAGCGTACTGCATCCATTTCTGCTACAAGCACCATGGGAAACCAACAACTCGGGGGGGGGGGGTCAGAACACATTCAACTAGGGTAACTTCTACCTCTACAGCATTCCTCAGGGGAGTCCCTACCAGGGACATCCTGGAAGCTGCTACCTGGAGTTCTATACACACCTTCACCAAGCATTACCACCTGCCTATCTTTTCCAAATCCAGGGTGGGTTTTGCAACAGCAGTCCTGCAAAGCATACTAGCCAGCCATAACTCTTCTTGACTGCCTCCACCCTTCTTCAGCTTTGGAAATCTTCCCAAGTGTGATGACTGCAACAGTGAAACACGAAGAACGTAGTACAATTGTGTACACTTACCATAAATGTAGATGTTCAAGTGTATTCACTGTTGCAGTCCTGGTTTCCCTCCCTCCAGCCCCTCTATGCCTATTACTCCCCCCCCCTTCAGGAGTATTGGTATTACTTTTTACTGGTGGTGTTTTCCCCACCATAACTTAGCTCCCTATTTGGGGGGCTCCTGACATTTGGGGCAAGAAAAATTGATGTAATGGCATTGGCTGCCTGTTTTTATATCCCTGACGACCTGACGTATGTCCTGGAGTGACGGCAACCAACGCAGAAATACTAAGTCTGGTATTCGGATCGACAGAAAGCTACCTGCAGGTAGATAACCCAAGTGTGATGACTGCAACAGTGAATACAGTCTAACATCTACATTTATGGTAAGTGTACACAACTGTATTTTTTTACTAAACAGTTTGCCATTTATACTTATTTAGTAACCCCTGTGTTTCCAGAGATGGAAACATTTGTTTGAAAGGCGAGTACATAATTTGATTTTATCAAAATGCTTAGGCTCTGCCCATTGGAAGTTACAGTGCAAACTTCCAGAGCTCCATTGGAGGAAATTAGTTAATTTTGCCATTCTTAACTATTGGGACTCCATTTAGACCCCCCCCCCATGTCTGTTATTTATCCCAGGCTTCCTAGGCTCTGCTATAACACCATCCACTTGGGTTATTACCTTCCTCTTCGGGGCAGAGCCAGTGGACATCAGTGTCCTCAGTCAGTTAAATATTAGGAGGTGTACTGCAAGTCACATGGTCACACCACAGAGAACTGGGCCTGTGCAGAAGCTGTAACTGTTGGCAACAGCCTTCTGGCATTATTATTGCTCTTCATAACCAGGTTAATCATGAGGAGCTTTGGTGTATATTAACTTAAACTAGTCAAGTAATTTCCTGCTGTCTATGCTGGAAAGTGTCTGTGACATACCCACCAAAGGAGTGGCAGTTAAACTCTTAAGGACAATTTACTTGGTCACTGTCCATTCACATGATCATTAGATTACTCTGTCAATGGCAGTTACTTCCTACTCTTAGCTCCTTGGTGTCTGCATTCAGTAGCTAAAGCAAAACCTTCTTTACCTTGTGCTTCCATGGTAATGGTAGAGCACCAGCAATAAACTAATACTTTTCTGCAGTAATGGCCCTCTGAAGTTAGGTAAGCCCTTCTGCCCTAGCCTCCCAATTCCCAACCCCCACACCTTACTCAGTCTAATGACTTAACTATTTCCAATTGTCATTTGTGACACTTAATCCATTTGTCTTCCCAAACTTCTTTACTACTATCACAGACTCACTTTTTCCTAGTCTTCTGTTCCCATCGTCTGCCTAATATTTAGCATCATTCCCAACACTTTTTTCCCTTCCATACTGCCCTGCAATATAGTCAATCCTACTCCGTCTCCTCCCTGACAGTACTTCTAAGCAAATCACTGGTAAAATTCCTTCCTCTGTTCACCCCATTGATCTCTCCTCATAAAATACAGATAGACTAGTATGTCTTGTCTCATTTATTATCACTCAGCCTTCACATCTCACTGTACTGTTTAAACCTTTCTCTATCCTCAATCTTTCTGCTTCCATACACAACAAATCATTCTCTAACTTTATTTTTGCTACACTGTCATACACATTAAATCAAACTATCAATTTTCTTTACTTTTCTTTAATCCCTTCACTTTCATAATAATTTTTCCACAGTATATAGCTGAATGCTCTCCTGTACTTCCGCACCTACACTACTTTTCCTCATCTGTAGCACTGCTGTCATACCCTAGTTTTTCAAGTAATGCTTCCTGCTTTTCTTCATATCACCTCACCCTAGTCATTGTTCCTTTCTCACTTAATACTAATTTGTGCTGTGTTATTAGTAGTACACCTAACCTCCTGTCATGTACAACTCCACTAAAAAAAAATACTTCCACTTCCAGCACCTTTTTCACAGAATGAAAACACCACCCACTATAAATGTACTATATCTGTAGACTTGTTCCCTGCAGCTTTCATTCACCTATTCAAGAACAGCTAGCTATCCTGCACCAAATCCCAATTTCCAAAACTAGGACTTGTGATCAAATCCAAATGTAAATATCCACCCCGCAATCCTACACTCAGTCCTGGCTATCAAAATAAGTGGAGATGCTCAGCCAAGCTCCAGTCCTTCTCAGAACACACTAACCTCCATAGTTTCAAGCTCAGTCGAGCTCTTTTCAACTCATTCGGTTATCCCACGTCTTTTATTTTTAATGCTGCTTAAGTTTATATTAAAACTAGCCAACTTCCATGTCTGGATAGCACATCACTCACCAGATGTCATTGTAGCTACTGAAACTTGGCTAAAACAAGACGTAAAAGACTAGGCAATTCTGCTTCCAGGATACAGCATTCTGTGACTAGATAGAAAAAAGTAGGTGGTGTTGCTATCCTTTATCACATTTCCTGTAACTTAACTCTTCTCCCATTAAAACCTGAGGAATGAATGAATAAATAAATAATTCTGAAATCCTCATTTGTCTGTCCACAACCCTTTTTTTCCCATTTTTCCACATAGTGTCTAGGTGTCACTTCAACAGTGGCAATCATCTAGAGCCAAGGTTCAGACCGTTGGGTGACCATCCTGCAGCTGTTTTACTTCTATACCAAACAGTCACAGCCATGGTCAGTTTTTAATGTGTCCAGTTCACCTTACTTCATGTCTTTGGAATGTGGGAGGAAACCAGAGGACCTGCAGGGAACCCATGGAAACACAGGGAGGACATGCATACTCTGTGCAGAAGGCACCCCAGCTGAGAATTGAGCCTCTTGCTGTGAGGCAACAACACTATCCACTTCATCACTGTGTTCCCTCTAAAACTAAATAAACACAAGTCTCTTGGCATAGCAGGAATTTATATTCTTCCAAGCAACACTACAAATACCCCTTTAAACAGAAAATAGGAGTAGCAATGGGTGCAGTCTGCTCCCCCATTTTTGTGAATATAGTCCATGCATATTGGGAAAAGAGTTTTGTCTTCAACTCAGAATTTTTAACTCCTGGACATTTTATGGGCAATACCTAGATGATTTGGTAATATTCTAGACAGACACAGAGGATAGGTTGGAGGAATGTTTTCACTATTTAAATAATTCTACAGAATTTTTCAAGTTTACGATAAACAAGTCTGTAAAATGTATATACTATCTTGATACAGAAGTCAGCTTAGACCACACTAATAGGTGTTTCCTGTCAAATTTATATAGGAAACCTACATTTTCAAACACCTTGTTCCATTTTGACAGTTGTCACCCTATTCACCAGAAGAAGACACTAGTAAAAGATCAGTTAGTGAGACTGTCAATAATGGACTTCAGTCTTGAAGGATTTTTTTTATAGAAGGAGAAAAACTGAGATCTGTGTTACTAAACCGGGGATGTTCTTCATGTTTCACTGTTGCAGTCATCACATTTGGGTTATCCCTGCCAAGTGTAGTCCTAGGCTGGCCCGAATACCAGAGGCTTATTTTTTCTACGTTGGTTGTTGTCGCTTCAGGACTGATGTCAAGTTGTCAGTAGTATAAAGTAAGGCAGCCAACGCCATTACATCAGTCTTTCTTGCCATGGAGCCCGAAGCAGAATGAGTTCGCAATAGTGCCGGTTGGCCGTTACCCGAGTTTCATCTACCGAATTGTAGTTGAAGTCTTCTAAAGCCAAGTACCCCGTTGGGGATCCTTTTTTTTTTTTCTTTTTTTCCCACAAAGCAATGCCAGAAAAAGTTAATAATTGTCTTGCCTGTGGAAAGCAAATACCACACAGCGACTTCCATTCTTACTGCGTCACTTAGGCCCAGACCACGACGTCCCCCATTGTCGCTTATGTGCTTTGTTCAATACCGGAACTATCCATTGTTGGGCCCTTATTGTAGCCAAATATTTTCACTTATGGTCTTCGAATTCCAATATGGCTTTGCTAAGACATCTGACAGCAGATCTTCCGAAAAAACATAAAGATAAAGACAGACTGCACAGGTCCAAACCTACCGACGATGCTTCAGTTAAGTTAGTCATCAGTTCTCCGGTCCTCAGTGAGGTGCTTTCGCAGCCCCTGATGCCCGCTTCTGTGTATTCATAGGCTGCTACCAAGACCCTTTCAGAGTCTGGTATGCTGCACAGCTATTCTCTGACTAAGGATCCTGCGGTCGTCTCTACCTTGGATGAGTCCGGAGCCACTGAGCAGGCACCGGCTTCTGAGGAAGTCCTTCGCAGTACCGATTCTTGACACAAATCGACATCTTCTTTAGTGACTACCATTCTTTCAAAAACGACAGAGTTTCTTAGGCCCAGGGTCCGAACCACACCCAAGAAAAAGACGACCCACTCCCATTCATCTGATTCCTTGCCTCAGTCTCAAATGCTTAAAACGGCGAAAGACCTTATGCTGATCAGGGGAAGCCAAGCTACCCCCTCCAAAAGAAAAAGAGATCTGTCCCCTTTAGTTCTGTCTGAACAAGAGTCGGATGACTCTGATGCTTCAGATTATGAAGACATGCAACCCCTCTCTACTTATGATGATTCTGATGCAGAGGATTCCATCCCTTCAGCCTCTCTCCCAGAGGATTTTTCGTTTGGGGAAACCCTACATTCCTTAAGGGAGCATTTCCAATGGAAAAGTCGAGACTATCCTCAGTCTAAAAAGAGATTAATTATTCCTAGATCTTCCACAGCACAGACCCTTGGCCATCCCCCCAGTCCTGGATGATGTGGAGGATGTTTTCCTGGAATCCAGCTGGACTCCAGACACCATCCCACCTGTGCCCAGAAAACCAAACAGGTACTATAGAGTCCCTGACTCGCACAAATTTCTTTTTAAAAATCCTACTGCTGACCCTGAGGTAGTTTCTCAAGGGCCTAAAGGGATTAAAGCAACGTCTGCTAAGAATCCCACCCCCTCAGATAGGGATTCCCGAGCACTAGACAGATGGGGTAAAAAAGTATACACCTCAGCTACTCTTGCTATCAGGGCACTAAATTGTCAGTTCCATATGATAAAATTTCAGCAACATACCCTGGAACTCCTCAAACAAAAAATGTCTTCCTTTCCTGCATGGGCAGAATCTAAAGAATTACAAGAGTTAATGCATTCTGCAAGTCAAATAACAAAACACACCTTGCACTGTGGTTTTGACGCCCTAGAAGCTTCTTGCTTCCAGTCACTGGATCTGTTATTCGAAGGCATGCATGGCTTAAAGAACAGCCCCTGCCAGACCATGTCAAATCTAAATTGTTGGATACCCCCCTGCACAAAGATAATGTATTTGGCACTAAGGTAGAAGAGGTCTTAAAGATGGAAGAAAAAGCAAAATCTATGCAAACAGTTTAGGATTTCTTACAGGTCCAGCCACCCAGGTTCAGCAGGCATTGTCCCACCAAACTCTAGTCCTTTCCTGCTCCCTCCAAGCCAGTCCAGCATAGACCCCGGGGAACCAGACACCCCCCCCCCCGACAGCAGCCACAGGGAATGCAGAGATCTAAGCAGTGGGCTACCTCCACTGCAAAACCAGGGAGTTCTAAGCCCCCCCTTATGGTAAGAACTCACAATGACTCACCTCCCCCACCCACTCCCTCTGCCCACCTTCACTTACCTCTATGAGGAAAACTCTCCTTTCACGCAAGCACCTGAGCCACCATTACCAACGACCACTGGGTTCTGAACATAGTGTCTCAGGGATACAAATTTTCCTTCCACACCCTTCCAACCCCAAAAGGGGTTCCCAGATCTACCTCCAAACCAGTGGGCAGAGGTCCAAAAGCAAGTCCTTTCCCTGCTTTCTATTAGGGCAGTAGAGCATGTTCCTGCAGAACAGATAAGCCAAGATTGCTGTTCCAGACTTTTTCTGGTGTCCAGAAAAGAGGGTATCTGGTACCCCATCCTCAATCTATCAATTCTAAACACCTTCCTGGTCATACCAAAATTCAAAATGTTCACCCTCCAGCAGCTGCTACCCATGCTCTCCAAAGAGGCTTGGCTAGCCATGGATCTCAACCCTTTCAGTTCTCTGAGCTTCCCTTTGGCTTATCTGCTGCTCCCAGAGTTTTCACAAAATGTATGACTCCGGCCATTGCCTTTTGCAGACAAAGGAATATCCAGATTTACCCATATTTAGACGACTGCCTTATTCAGGCAGACAGCCAGAAAAGCTGCTCAAGCACGTGGCCTTTGTAAAGACCCTACTAACCTCCCTAAGGTACACAGTCAATGAAAAGACATCCAAACTGGTGCCCACCCAAAGGATGATCTTCCTTGGAGCGAGCCTAGACACAGCATCCCAGATGGCATCCCTTACACCAGAAAAGCAAATTTTCCTGACCGCATACCTCTCTCAACTAGCCACCAGATTCCAGTTGTCTGTAAGGAAGATCCTGCAAGCTCTGGGGTTCATGGCATCTTGCATACTACTCATTCCATATACCAGACTGCATATGAGGAAACTTCAGTTGTACCTAAAAAGCCTTTTGTGTCTACACTCTCAAGACCTGGAAACTCTTATACCTGTAATTCCTTGCCTCAGAAAATATTTTTTTGGTGGACAACAGCATGCTCCTGCAACAAGGGACTGCCTTTCTCACCACCCAGACCCTCACCACTGATGCATGGGGTGTACACCTGGGTGGCAGGTGCATACAAGGCCAATGGAGCCCGTAGCAAATCCCTCTGCACATCAACCAAAAAGAGATGATGGCTGTCCAGCATGCCTTGATAGCTTTCAAACCCCTTCTCTCCCCAGGGGCTCTCCTGATCAAAACAGACAACACCACTGTGATGTGGTATATCAACAAGCAGGGAGGGACTCACTCCTACCCTCTAAGCAGTCTGGCCATGACCCTTTGGCACACAGCCTCTGCCATGCAACTGCATTTGTTAGCACAATTCCTACCAGGCTCTCCCATCTCTGGCAGACCAATTAAGCAGAAATCTTATGGACCCACACGAGTGGCAGCTCAGCAGAAGAACCTTCACCTTAATAACTCAGAAATGGGGCACCCCAAAGGTTGACCTCTTTGCCTCCCACACCAACCATCAGCTCAGCAAATTCTGCACCGGGGGGGGGGGGTCACTGCATGGCTTGAAAAGTGGATGCCGTGTCCTTCCCCTGGGTCAATCTATCAGTCTATGCCTTTCCTCCACTACCTCTCATCCCCAGGGTACTGCTCAAAATAAAGGAGGAAAAACCAAGGACAATTCTTATAGCTCCTGACTGGCCTCGCCAGCACTGGTACCCCTTGCAGGCAACCTGTCACCACTGCCACCATGGCATCTTCCTCAGATTCCAAACCTCCTCACCCAGAGGGAAGGGGAATTCACGCATCCCCAACTGCAGACACTCAATTTGGCAGCTTGGCTTATTCCCTAACCCCAGGTCAATCTGCCAACCTCAGTAAAGAGGTTCTAGATGTTATCCATGAGGCCAGATGTTATCCATGAGGCCAGATGCCCTAGCACTAGAAAGTCTTATGCTGACACATTGAAAAGGTTCTCCACCAGGATCCAGGCTAAAGGAGCCAATATGGCACAGCCCTCCCTCCCTCTCATCCTGGATCACTTAGCTGACCTACTATACAGTGGCCTCTCTTTCTCCTCTGTAAAACTTCATGCCTCTGCTATTTCTACTCATTTTCTCACTGAGCAGCCCCTTTACTCACATCCTTTGATCAAACAGTTCCTAAGAGGGGCTAGCAACCTGACACCACCCAGAAGGGCACCCACCCCAGCTTGGGACCTTAACTGTGTTTTGGAAAAGCTCACCCTGCCTCCTTTCAAACCAGCCTCTTCTGCAGAGCTAAAATTTCTCTTCTGGAAGACCATATGCCTTCTGGCCATCACTTCAGCCAGAAGAGTCTCAGAGTTGCAAGCGCTCATGGCTGTGGAACCCTTCATTATCTTCCATGCTGACAGGGTATCCCTCAGAGCTAATCCATCCTTCATCCCCAAGGTGGTGTCCAGTGTAGCTGTCAACCAATCCATTCATTTGCCCACCTTTTTTTCCTAATCCCTAGAACAATGGGGAAAGGATTCTGCACTCTCTAGATGTGCACAGACAGCTCAGATTCTATCTAGGCAGGACTAAATCCTTCAGAATGTCTCAGTTGCCGGTTAGCTTTGCTACAGGGGCAGAAGGCAAAGCCATCTCCAAACAATCCATTTCCAAATGGATAGCACACTGCATCCATTTCTGTTACAAACATGTAAAGCCTCCCCCAAGGAGGTCAGGACTCACTCCACCAGAGCAGCTTCCACCTCTTCAGCTTTCCTTAGAGGAGTCCCCACCAGGGACATCCTGGAGGCTGCCACCTGGACATCTGTTCACACTTTTACCAAACATTCCCACCTAGAAGAAAGCAAGGTGCAAAAAACAAATAAAATCCAAAAAACCAAGGGAAAGGCAGCGAAAATGACCTCCAAAAAATAGCGTATCCAAATTTATTATCCGCTTTCATCAAAAAGACATTCCCACCTGCCTCTCTTCAAATCCAGGGCTAGGGTTTGCCTCCGCAGTCTTGTAGGGCATCCTAGCCAGCCCCTAGTTTTTTTGACCGCCTCCACCCTTTTCCTCAGCTTTGGGAATCAACTCAAATGTGATGACTGCAACAGTGAAACACGAAGAACATAGTAGGGTTATGTGCACTTACCATAAATGTAGATGTTCAACTGTATTCACTGTTGCAGTCCTGGTTTCCCTCCCTCCATCCCCCTTTCTTCTCTTTCCTTTCTAAGGGACATATTGGTATTTACTTTCTACTGGTGAGGTTCTTCCACCAGAACCTGGCTCCTGCTTGGGAGTTATTGACAGGTTAGGGCAAAAAAAACTGATGTAATGGTGTCTGCTGCCTTACATTATTGCTGTCAACCAAATGGGTTTCAGTGAAATGGGCCGTCAGCGAATAGAAGTAGACCCATATATATATATATATATATATATATATATATATATATATATATATATATATATATATATGTGTGTGTGTGTGTGTGTGTGTGTGTGTATGTATGTATATGTATATATATATATATATATATATATATATATATATGTATGTATATATATATATATATATATATATATATATATATATATATATAAAAATATAAATAACCCCCTGTTGGCTACTGGTACTTCTGGCTTTGAGGGGGTTAGTTCTAATATTAATAGTTTTATAAAAGGGTTTATTACTACTTTTAGTAAAGATGCTGAAGCCGTTAGGAACATCATGCTTAATACTGGAAAAATTGAAATTGGGGGAATTGATAAGAGCAAGATAGGATATGGCCCTGTGGTTATATACAGGAGAGACTGGAACTTAAACTTTTTAGAGGTTAAAAAAACTGAAAGAAAAAAGAACAGGTGGGAACAATGTTACGAAGAACTGTGGGAGGGGTCCTCAGTGTAGTAATATTGAAGGAACATCCATAAACATTTATCGATATGGTAGTTTCCTGTCCTAAAAGTTATAAATATGGTGTCTGTGTTGCACTTTGTATGAACTACCCCTCATTCTATATAGGAAAAATGGAGAGGCGTCTAAAGGAATGTAATTACGAACACAACAGTGATACAAAAAATAAGAATAGGTCCAACACCCTTTGGAGGCACATAGAAAATAATGAAAGTCACACTTCTGGGTTCTTTGTTATTGAAGTTGTAGAAAATAATTTAAGGGGAGGTCCAATCAAAGTAATGAAATGTAAAGAAGCCGAATGGCAGCTGAGAAATAACACAACTGGAATGAGTGGGTTGAATGGCCACATATTTTTAACTTGCTTTCTTAAAAAGAAAGCACTTAATTATTAAAAGGACTAAACGGGTGACTAATATTAATATGTTAATATTTTAAGTAATTGTTTTTTAATTATATGCAGTTTCTTATATAATTCAACTGCATACATATACATATTTTAATGCCATGAATACATTGAAGTGCTTTTTATACATACATATACACATTTTTATGTTGTCATAAGGATTTAAATTTTTTGTTTTCCGCTTTGTTCTATGAATTGCTTGGCTAATACCGTTGGACAAAAGACAGAGATAGGCACAGAAGTAGTGGTAGGATGCATTGTTTTATGTACTCAGTTAACATATCAAAATTAAGGAGGCGGGATTTTAATTAGTTATTTAAGGCATAGCCGGTCTTAGGCATAGGCCAACTAGGCAGGCGCCTAGGGTGCCGCTCTAGCAGGAGATCTTTTCCAGTAATCTGGATGGTGCAGGTAGACCAGGATGGGGGGGCACAGGGTGATGTTAGGGGGTGCTGTGGAGACCTTTTGTCTAGGGCACCAGTTGACCAAAGGTTGGTCCTGATTTAAGGAGGAGGATTTTTAATTAGTTATTTAAGGAAGATTGTTTTTAATTGGTTATTTAAAGTAGTGGTGATGCATTGATTAATGAACTGTGAAGTCCTAACATTGAAACAGAAAAAAGCACTTGTTCATTTTACTGTTTTATGCTTGAGAAGGTCATTTTAATAAACATGTTCTTGGTTGTACACATTAATTGGGTCTGTTGCCTTCCATTGAGAGGAAACGGATCACTTGTTGCAATTTTGTGGAATGGCTTTGTGTGGCTATGGACTTTTTGGCTTTTCTTAGTTTCAGTGTGCTTTCATTTTGGAATAGTACAAATACAGCAGATGAATTCTTTTCCTGGGCTTTCTCAAAAGTAATATGCGATCTAAACACTGGCTGTTTATACTTCATGAAACTTTCATCTCCTTGCCTTGGAATCAAAGGAAGGGAAAGCCCACCAACTTTAGGTTGAGCTTCTCTCATAATTTGGTAGAAGAATGCGTCTCTGCTTGCATGACATAACATAGACACAGGGGAAAATGATTATTTGTCCAGTAGTGCCCATAATCTTGCACAGGCAGTTATCCCTACTGATGAGAGCAAAGCAGTCGCTGCTGTAAAAAAAAAAAAAAAAAAAATGGCAGTGTTGTGAAAGTATTTCAGTTCTTCATATTGTAAAGAGGAAGAGAAGCAGGAATAGAGGACCTAGTTGATTGGGTTACCATCTGCTTCTTTTTATGCAAAGCAGTACTGATTGGACAGTTCTGTCGGGGGGGGGGGGGGTGCCATGAAAAAAAGCAAATGTTTTGATATTTTACAAGATAAAATATTTTCTGACTATTCTCGAAATGCCACAGAAAGCTTTTGACGATGCATTTAGTTCATGTTACTGTTTTATAAAGTGGTATGACTAACCAGCATTGCACACCACTTGGTCTTTCTTTTGCTAGTAAGATAAAAATAATAATTTTTCATTTAACAATAGCATGTTTTTTCCTGCACAGTCATATGGTTCAGTAAGAATGTCCCACTTAGGACATCTTAAAAGATGACAGTCCTAGTAGCTGACAACATATTTTGTATAGTTACTAATTTGCAAGTGGTATTTGCTATAACTGCAACAGGTTTGTTAGTCTTGCACACAAATACTGATCTGTCATGTTCAAAGATTATGGTTTTGATGGTGTTTGTATGCTGCAGTGTCACAAATCAAGGGATAGCAATGCAACATAAGGAGCAAATATAATGTACAAAAACATTTGTGGCTTGATTTAAAAATATCTAACTCAAATGTAATAAAAAGTAGTTGTATTTTTGTTGCACTGGGCTTATAATATACTTTAAGCAAAAAGTGAGTACATGAGCACATTTCTCCTATGTTCAGAATTAAAAAAAAAGTCTTCCTACTGCTGGAGACATTGGTCTGGTGAGTAGCAGAACAAGTTCTTTGAATTGTTGTACAGCACTAGCTTTGTCACCTTACTGTGTGTGTGTGTGTTTGGTGGGGGTTGTCAATGCTTATAGCTACGTACTACAAAATGACAATCCTTACAAAAGTCTGTAATTTTAACTACTTTCTTTGACTTAGTTGTAAAATTGGTTAGAATTATTTAAAACGGGCTCTGAGAGAATTGTGTATATGATAGTCATTCAGGAATAAAATGCAAGCACTCCTGTTACAAAAGGTGTGTGAGATGCCTGTGACTCTCACTGCTGCCATTCTATCTTAGTGGTTTAAGAAGACAACATAATTTCCTTATGACTAACATGAATCGTATAAAAGGGAACTTGAAATGGATTCTGGGAAGGGGACAGGAAAGCACTAAAGCAAGATCACTTTAAAGTCAAGCCACATGTTGGCCATTTAATGGAAAAACGTATTAAAAGATTATAAGATGCAGAGTTTTTTTTAAATATTAAACTAGCTCAGAAAACAGTTACAGTGAAAAAACATGCATTTTTTTGAGTTCCAAGGTGAAGTTTTTCATGCAGAATATTCATTGATTCCATTATAGTTTCCTACAGCAAGTTTGAAGTTTCATTGATATTCCTTTTTCCAGTCTTTTTGATGTTTAAGCAGCAAGCCAGCTTTTGCACTTTCTACATTTCTTGTACATAAAAACATAAAGGCTGCATACTAGTGGTTTAAAGATTACAGTCATTACAGAGGAATAAGGCTGTTAAGGAGATGCTTGCTGCGGTACAAGGTTTGAGTCTGTCAGGCTGCATTTGCTTGCTGTGTGACCTTGAGCAAGTCACTTAACCAGACAGTGCGTGGGGCAACTAGGAATTTAGGCTAGGCTTCTTAATGGTCTCCTGATCCTGCATATTTAATAATTACCTGTGAACATTATTTAAAGAACACTTGCGGTTAAAATAAACAGCACATTTTTTCCACCCAACTTCTTTACCAAAAGCCTCTGCCAAGGATCGGTGCTGTAGTCTTTCATTTTTTCCCCTCTTTATAAACAGTAAGCCATGCCATGCCTACATGCCACATAATATGCAGATGTCTTGGTCCTTAACCAGGGAAAAACTTAAATATTGTTTGACTTCATCTTCAGAGAGATTTCTTGGATATTTATGCTGTTGTAGATGCTCTGATCTCATAATAAACAAAAACTTGAATGCATATTATTTGGAGCTAACCAGACATTTCTAGAAAGAAAATGAAAATAAAGGTATTCACCTTGACTGAGTACACTAAATCAGAAACCTAGAGGTCGTTATTGTCTGCACATTTTCTGACGTACACCGTTTCATTAGTGATGAAAACTGATCAGAAATTAAAATGCATACAAGTGTTCTGACCTACTTTTAATAGAAGCAAGGAAGAAAAAAGTACAAAATGTAACTATTTCAAAATGACTTCTGCCTCCTTATGTGTAAATCCAGTAAAGACAGCAGTTAGCTAAGTGTGCTATTTTACAAACTTAACCAAACACTGGAATCATCTCTCTGTCTTCCTTTCTTATGCTAGCTGGCTACTAATGCATGAAAGGTCAACTCTGTAATCTAATTCATGGTTTTGTCCCACAAAGATTCTTAACCTACCAGTTGTACAGATACTGTACATCTGTTTGAATACAGCCATCATTCCCTGTGATAGAGTTATGGGCATTAAATCCCATACCACTCTTAATGAATAATGGGATGGATGGATGAATTGATGGGGATTGAGTACTGCCACAAAATAGTGTGAAGTGTTGGGGGCTTATGCAGCCAAAATCTATGCCACCGGTGCCTATCCTGTATGCATGGAATGATTTGGATTAAGAGTTTATATCAGGTTTGCAGTACTGCCTTGTGTTACGACTGACACTTGTAAGTCTTGAATAAGCTTTACATTACCAGTTACAGAATGGGATTATATTCACTGACTTCGTAGAATTTTACCTATCTAAATCTGAGCCCAGTGCCTTCTAGTGTAGCCTTACCAACAATACAGAGACTTGACTTTATATGTACGCACGCATGCACACACAATAGCTCTCCGTTTCCCAGGAGGAGCTACTGGTACCTCTACAGTGACAGTATCCCCATCCTGTATTTGTGGTACATGGTACCACCATTCAGATTACTAATCTGACCATAAAATCTTAGTTACTGACTTCCAAGATGGTTACACACTGATCAGGAAAAAGGTAACTGCAAGTAAAACAATTTCTGTTCTTCACAGCATTTCTATGAAACTTTTCACAATGTAAACTGCATATTTTATAGTGAAGTATTTTTAGTTGTTCTTTTATGTGAAAACATTATTCAAGTACACAGGTGCCTTTTTTTACCTCATAAGTCTCTCATTTTTTGGTGGTAAGAAATGTAGGCATTACAGTGCAAAAAGAGAAGAAAAGCTAGACAAAACCTTGCTTAGTTTGGTAATAAGTTGTCTTTTGGAAAGAGTTATTTATTTAACTTGGAAGTATACATGTGTATGGTTTAAAATGTTTAACATAGGCTGTAATCTTGGGGTGTTAGGCAGGGGCTGGATTGTAAAACTACAGAGATCGTACTATAGATAGAGCTGATAAGTTTGTTCTTACTTTTGCATAGGTGAATATGGATTGACCATTTCCTTACTCTAATAACATTTTAAGTGGAAACGAGTTAAGTACGAGAGCTACAAATATAATGAAAAGTTTCCCCTTAGCAGCAAAAGGTTTCAGCTTGTCTTTTAGGCTGCAGAAGAGGACTACATGTTTCTTTCTTCGCTCTTATGTTTCCATGGAGACAAGGTGATAAGGGCCCCAAAGCCCTTCTCACTTTGGAAGACGTTGACATTTGTGTATTTACTGAGGCATGTTTTAAAATAATAAAGTAGACTTTGGCTGTGCAGAGTTGTAATGCCTTCCACATGGTTAGACCAGCTACTGTGCAGGAGGGGGGGACAAAGGTGGAGGTATTATCAGTCTACCTTCAGAAGAGACTCTCATCAAGGCTGATAAAGCAGCATGATGCACTAGAATTCTTGTCCAAATAACCATCAGTAAGATCCCATACCATACATTAGCTAGTTAAAGAACTCCCTGTATGACAAAAGATAGTCACAATACCTGTGTACCGGAACTAGAATCATTCAGTATTATACCCAGTGCCACTTTCATAAGTGGTTTAAATTGTCCAACTATTGACTGAGTAACCTACACCATGACTAGTGCACAAGCACAGTGATTTCCTGGACTTTGGCAATACCTCTGGAACATTTAGTCAGAATCCCTTCTATGGGGAATAACATCTGGGATCTTGTTCTTAATAATATGGAAGCATCTTGCACTCTTCACCACTTGTTAGATCTGACCGTAACCTTTGAAATAAAGCTCTAACTAGAGATGCTTTCCACCCAAGGTACCTTTAGAAATTTCTTTAGCACAAACAACCTACTCCTAAGTGATACATTGGCAAGTTTCAGATCCCCACTAAACCCAGTTAACTGCACTAAATGCACAGAAATGTACACCAGTGTACTATATCAGCATGTAAACCGCTACATAGATGCAGCTGCAGCCAGTAGGAACAAGTGCAGGGAAAACCCCAGAAACAAACCCACATGGAAGAACTATAATGTCATTGAGCTTTATAATAAAAGGAAAAGAATTTCGACTAAAAGTACAAAGAGTAATTCAGAGAATGTTAGTGCCCTTGTCACTGAAATAAACAGACAACTCAGGGACTTAATAAAATCCAACAAAATCAAGTTTGAGGCTAAAATAGCTACCTAAGCCAAAGATGATCAGGCATTTTTAGTTATGATCGTAATCTCAAAAGAACACTACAGCAGTATGCTGAGCTGATTGTGAATAATGTTACCTTCACTGAGGCTGAAGATATAACTAACCTAGTGGCAGATATATTTAGCTCTAACTTTACCCATCTCTCCCCTCCATTTGTCCCTGAAGATGTATCTGAAACTGGCTCATCTCCAGCTGTCACACAAGACCAAGACCTAAAAGTTCTATCAAAAGACATAAATACTGCATTGATAAGTATTGATAATATCCCAGGAAAACCTCTTAAATACCATGAAACATGATTTAGCCACACCCCTAACAGCACTCTTCAGCTTCCATACAGGTTTTGTACCAAGTGAATAGAGAACAGATACAGTCATTCCTGTGCAGAAAGAGAGGACCTTCAACAGACCTATAAATCTGAGTAGCCTTGCATACAAAGACTTGTCATGGAATTTAATCAGTCAGGACATAGGGAACCTCCAAACACTGGAATCTATCTCAGTTTGGGATTCATCAATAGCAGGTCATGTTTACTCAGTCGGGTAGATTTTTTTGAAAAGGTCACCAAAGCAACACAATTCCCAGGAACTGAACAGTTTATGTAATGTTGCTTTGACTTTATACATCACATATATTGTGCTACATCTTAAAGTTTGCAAATGTGAACTTAATATTGTTTGATTACGTTTATATAAATGCAAGTTTGCCTGTGGCACAAGTGATAATTCAAAAAAGTGTTAAAAGATCTCCTTTACTGAACAGGCTTCTAATGACCCAACCAACATTAAATTATAGTAGATAACCAAGTATTCACCTTTCAGAGAGGGTATTCACACGAGTGCTGTAGAGGTATTCTTCACTGACTGATGAAACATCTCTGCTAGCTTTTACAGATGAGCAAATGAAAACTCTTCGATTTTAAAACGAGATCTGTACAAGCTACTATTTTGGTTGTACAAGGAAAATAAAATGCTTCATATGGACAGACTATGAACAGAATCAAAATGTTTTATTTACCATTGCTTGATGTAGATGACTGAAGCCTTAGGATGAAAATAAAGTCCAGAAAATCTGGAATCCATCAATGTTTATTTTAACCTTTTCCACAGGTTAGAATTTCCCAAGTCCAAGTAACAGTCCCAGGCTAACAGGAAGAACAGGGACAATGATTTAGCATACTTCACAGAGATTAGAGAGGATTTCCCAGGAAAAAAAAAATAAGAAATGGACAGCAGTTTTAGTAAAATACAATCCACAGATTGGAATGATAACCCAAATAGAATTTTTCTTTCCTTTTAAAACTGGCTGAAAGAATGCACAGTCAGTTCCATTCCATGATGGGTAATGGAAGCAATGCACATGACAACAAGCAACAAAATAAGACAGCTGCTGTAAAATACTACACAGTTAATGAAGTACACAGTTGTATCAGCTTTAACTTCAAGAAAGTATGCATCATTTATTGTCCCTAGGATGACATGTGTGTGTTTAGTGGCAAAGGCACTGGAATGCATGAGAAGTGTGTCCAGTGTCAGCTCACCTGTCTTGGTTGGAGGGAGACAGCCTAGCCTCTGCAGTAAGCAGCATATGAGCCTTCTGAGTTCCATGCTATATAAGAGGTGAACAGCTTAGTTGGGAGTTTGCACATGTGCACATGCATGCTCCCCCCAAGGGCAGTGATAGGAGAGCAGGCAAAGGTGCAGTGAGGGGGATGGGAGTTGGCCAGTTGCTATATAGTAGATACACCAACATCCTTGGTTTCCTCACTAGCCTTGGATGTGGGTGGCTTGAACTCAGCAGATGCTAAAGTGGATCCTGTAGACCAAGTGTTTGAGGAGAGTTTCTGGTGGTGGCTGATTGCTAGCTATGGGGTAAGAGAAAAAAGAAAATGTGACAGTTGTAATGCAGTAATGTAAACCCATTACTTAGATGCCCATTAAAGTTGAGTAAAATGCAAAAATGTTCAGAAACTATTGTTTTATTTGTATTCATTAACCATGATATATGACTGATGCAAATGGACCTTTTTCAGACCCTGGGTAGGAGTTTTTACTCATTTCTTTGTATTAGAACTTCGGATGTGTCGTACTCTGAATACACCCTTTCAGTACAACCCTGGCCTACTATATATTTCAGTCTGTTCAATGAATGGCATTACAGTAGACTTTTTTTGTATCATTTTTCTTCATAAAAACATACTGTAATTTACTAAAATGGATAATTTTAAAAAAGGCAGGTAAAAACCACTGTTTGCTGACCACTGGGGACTTATCACTATATCCACATACAGCAGAGTAAAGTCCAAAGAGCACCACAAATCATTTTAAGAAGTTATAACAGTGACCCTAGCTGAACTGACATGCCTGTAGCTGGGGATAATCTCCTTGGCACCTTCCTCATTGAATGCACTCCCAATCTTTGATAACCGTACAGAACACAGTTTGTCATACTCAGTACTGTCTACTGGAACAAGAAAAATGCAGTTCATTGCAGTTTGTCATCACAGTTGTCTTCAGTCATGTGGCACTTCCCAGTGTACTTATCCAGCGAGTACACATAACACTTGGCGTAGACTACACTAACTTGTACAACATGGATGCTGATTAGCCTCAGTACAGATCTTAAGAAGTTTGTCTTTGTGCTAGATATTTTCTTGAAGCTTCTGAAAGTATTACTTGTATTACTGTGTGTGTGTGTGTGTATTTATATGCATAAAGTAGTTTAATGTATAGCTAAGGTATAATATGTTATCAAGTTGGTCTGCTTTTGAGTTACGTTATGCAACTCCTGCCGTCTCTCATATAGCTTATGTGGTAAACTGTTTTAAGGAAAACATCTGCATGTGTTGCTAGTGAGCTTGGGCTGTGGCTGAAAAAGGTCCGATAACCAGCCCATGTATCTGGTTAACAATTAGCTAAATAAGTGAAAAGCAATTTGTGAAATTATGTACATGAGTTGGATGTCTTGAAATCACCATAAGTGAATGAGTTGTCATTTACTTGGTTGGCATTTAACTGCTCATGGCTCTTTTGCTCACAACAAAACATTCATCTGTTTGAGTGCAAATAACTAGATACACAGACTGTATTACTAAATATACGTTCCCTGCACTTGTGTAACTTTGAACATCAAAGTGTAGAGACAGACCCCCATGGTGGGAGTGTAGGGGACTTAACTCATTGCAAACAAAAAAAAAAGTTTTTTTGTCATGGGATTGCTAATTTCCAGTAGACAGATTTTTAAGCAGTTTTCAGCATGTTACTGGAAGAAGTGGTGCTTCAGTTACGGTAGTAGATTCAAGTGCATGTATATTTATGTTATGCTAAATATTTTGTCTATCCGTAACGTAAACCAAACCATAAACTCAGTTGTACCAAACCCAGGTCATGGCTGAAAAGATGTGCCCTCTTAATCTGGTTATTAAATGTACATAAAAGTATAAGGCATTATCCACTGTTGAAGTAACTTTCTCCTGACACCTGCAGCTTATTCTGCCAATGTCCTACACTACAAAATAGTACTATCGTTTACGTTTTTAAAACTTAAAGTGCAAGTTTTTCTAATTGTAAAAATATTTTCTCTGTTTGTCCAGTAAGTGTTGCATTCTTTCACCTAAGCCCTTGATAATAGCTTAAAGGATGTTTATGTTGCCCATTATCTCCCCTTCACAATAGTATATTGAGAGTGTATATCTTTAAATATGGTAATGCTTTGACAGAACGTTCCTTGTCAAGTGGTGCACTTCACAGAAGCAGCCTCAGTAAGAGCTATTAAGACATCCAATGAATCAGTGCTACTTATGGAACATTTTCTCGAACATCTGGATACTACACTCACAACTTTCTACTTTCCCATGTCAGTGTTGAGTACCTGAAATAATGACAGCTGTTTGCTTGGAAGAACAGTCCTATGCTGCTTATTTCAACTAGATGACACTCCTCCACCACTTTATCCCCCTATCCTTTGACTGTTTCCTACTCTCCACCAAACATGTAATTACAGTGGAGAGCAATACAATCAGGCAGTCTCCTTCCTAGTTAGAAATGCATGGAAATGTTCATTCCTCAGATGTCTTGCTCCTAAACTATGAAAAAGATGTTTGTTTTTATGATGGCTTTGGAGATGCCTGTTAGCGCACTGACAGACATCCCACCATTTGACTTTTATACTACATGTAACAAATAGTCATGTTTGCTTCCACAATTCTTCCTGCTGTTTCTTTGCCACCCAGAGTTTCATGGTCAGTTTCCTCAACTGGAGTTATTTCTTCAGTTTTTGTAAATTGTGTAATCATTATGAAGTATTTCTTTGTGTTATATTTGTTTATGGTTATTCACTGCACATTTCAACAGATGAACCTAATTTAACTGTTATTAAACAATTTAAACCTGGATTGTCTTTATTTGTGGCATACAACTGATGAAGTGATTTTTTTTAAATAAACACCTTTATTAAATTATCAGTTATGACATAGGCAATCATACATTTATGTAAATGAAGATGATTCATGTTCACGTATTTTTAGTTGAAAGCAGTATATCGTGCTCTAGAATTTAAATGGACTTATGTGAAGTTGGATCTGATAAATCTTTACCATCTGCAAGTATTACAGCCACCACTGCTTTCTTCCAGGATATTGGTGCTTCTCCTCCTCTTAAAATACTGTTAAACAAAACCATCCACATCTTTATCACTTTCTTTCTTCCTAGCTTCCAGACTTCCACAGGAATGCCATCTATTCCTGGGACTTTCCTGTAGATTGATTATACATAACCATTTTTATCTCATCTCCTTCTAAACTAATTGAACCTCATTTACCACTAAACTTGTAGTTAATTCTTCTGTTAACATTTCCATTTGTACTTCTTTATCTACATGTCTCTACTTTATATAGATTCACATAAAATTTCTGAAATATTTCTAATACCTCTACAGGATCTGTGGTTATTTTCCTTGTTATATGCTCCTTAAGCTTGGCAACAACCTTTTATACTTTGTTGCCTGAGCTGTTGTGCTAAAAGCTTTTGTGGTGTGGAGTTCTTGGCAAAAAACAGTTGCTTAACAATATTATCGAGGTAGTCCCTTATTTTCTCTTTAGCAGTCTGCAGTTGTACCTCTTCTGTGAGATCCACCCCTCCCCCCCACCATTCTGCAATGCTTGAACCTTTGTCAGTCCCTCTAAATAATTCTTGTTACTTCTTAATCCATGTGTTTTTCTTTTATTTCCACACAGTTTTTAAACACCACTTTAAATTTATCCCTCTCTTTTTCTAGATTTTCATAAGAAATTTGTCTTTTTAATAAGTCCAAAATAAGTTCCTCTACCCATTCATTATATTGCTCTCTTTTTAACAGATAGGCTGGGAAACACCAGTGTCTAATTTTTACTTCAGTACCCTGCATTTTTATTTTAGTTGTTATTGGTGCATGATCTGAAAAAGTTATTGGATGTTTGTCAAAACTTATAATTAAATGCAGATGTTCCTGTGAAATATAAATTCGGTCTAGCCTAGCTGTTTTTGTACCTTGGGGAATAATATGTAAATTCTCTCTGAACTCTTACTACTGAATTCACATCTTCCATACCAAATAATTTCATAGATTTTTAAAAATATATACTCTGTTTTGTTATATTTTCCCTTCTAGCCCCCCCCCAGATACATACTCACTATTGCAAATCAAATTCCAGACCCCACCTATAAGTAATATTTCCTACTTGAAAGCTGATTAATTTCACCCAGAATTTTCATAAGCTCCACTGTAGCAGTTTTAGATGGAATGTAAATACATGCCAGCATAATTCTCCTCCCTTGCCAGTAGCTCCTTAGCACTACATATCTATCATTATTTTTTTTCCTTCTATCTTTTTTGGAGCTGCTCTCACAAGTAATGTAAGTATTCCCCTTTTTCTTTGACCCAGATTTTCTGCTGAATAACCATCCTGAAATCCTTTCTTTTTTAACACCTTTATTGAAATATCACTTGTGACATAGGCAACTTTACATTTATATAAAAGGAATCAAACTTTATTAACAAGTTCATGTTTACAAACTATGTACTTCATATATATTGCTATGCATCATATGACCTAAGCAACTTCAGTTCCTGCCCCCTTTTTTTTTTCTTTAAAACAAGAAACCTCTTTATTAAACCATCACTTACGACATAGGCAATCATACATTTATATAAATGAAAACACCCCACACCGACTCAATCCTAGTTGCAAGGAGTTTACATCACAAACCAAACTGACACACTCCAAGTTGCAAACGTTATACATCGCTTATAAACTACATAATCATTTTCAGTCAACCATTACTTAGCTAATTTAAGCTCTGCCTTTTTTTAAACCTCATTCTTTACCTGCCTGTATTGTTCCCATAATTCCATTTTTTTCTATGTAGTTTGCTCCTACCCTTGTCTAAAGATCTCAGTTCCAGTTGTTTTATCTCTATTACTATATTCACTACTTCTAGTATAGTTAGTTTAGATTTTGAGTTCCATTTTCTAGTAATTGTTTTTTGGCAGCCACCATAACTAGACAGAGCAAGGCCTTACTCCGTCTAGGCAATTCCGATTCTGTATCATAGCTCAGAAAAATCATCTCCCTCATCACACCAATCTGCCCACCCAGCATATCCAACAGTGCATCCATCAGGAAAACTTGAAATTACGCCAACTCACTACACTCTCAGAAAATATGTTCCCAAGTACCTCTTTCTTCCAGTCACACCTCCAACATTTGCTTTCTGCCCGAGGAAAAATTCTCTGGAGTCTGTATACATGTAAATTTGCTTATGTCACAAGTGATAATTCAATATAGGCGTTTAAAAAATATCTGTGTAAATATTTCCAAGCAAAAATTGGAAATCTTTTATATTTTATTGCATATTTGGGAGACATACATATATCCTGCCGTTGTTTCTTTGTGAATTGCTTATTCAGTCTCTCTTCCCAATCCTTTCTAACTACCTCTGATTGATTCTTATAGTTATCCTGCAGTATTTTATATACTGTAATAATTATTCCTTTTTTAATGTCAGCTTCTCTTCTAGATTCTACTAAAAAACTCTACCAGTGCTGGTCTTTCATTTAGGACCCCCCTATTTCTTTCACTTTGTCTATTCTCTGATATCAGTCCTTGATAGGGAAGGCAATCTCTAACCTGTAGTCCAAATAAATTCTTGGTGTCCTCCCATTCTATCATCTTTCCCTCTCTAGTTATTTTTTCCCAATACTTTGGTTCCTTTGCCAGTTTTCTCCAATAAATTCCAGCCCCGTATTGTCTGTATCCTTAATCGCAGTTATCCCCATCAGAAGAATCTCCTCTCTCCATTCTAGTGTTGGCTTAGTTGTTAGGATACTTTCTGCTACTTTATAGATAAAATATTTTGTGTGATTATTGTTAACCCTTAAAGGCTTGCATCCAAAATCCCAGTTTCTCTTGTTTCTTGAGCTTCCCCCTCTTTCATCATCATCACTTTTCACTTTTGATTGTAGTTTTCTGCTTATGCTGTGTATAGGAACCTTAACTGTGTGTAGCTCTGAAATACCCCTTCAAATTGGGTAATCCCAATCCACCCTGTTCTATTGGAATAATCATCTTATCCCACTTGACTCTTGCTGTCTTCCCATCCCAGATAAAGTCCTTCAGCTCTTTATTAATTGCAATCCACAACTTCTCCACTGGTTGATAAAAATATGCCTGACCCATGTATAAGACTAATGGGACGAAAAACATTTTAAGTGCTTGTATCTTTCTATCCATATCCATGTAATAAAGTTTCCATTTTTCTCAGTTTTTGTATTGTCTTGTCTTCCCACATATCTTTAACTGCCACACCAGAATCATTTTAATCCATACTCCTAAATACTCCATTTTATCATGTCCCCATAAATACTGATATTGCTAATCCAATTCATATGTGGGTACATAATTTACCACTATTGCCTTTGTTTTAGCTTAATTTTTTATCCCAAAAAGATTTGAAACTTGTCTCAAAATGTTCCACAACACTGTAGTGTCTCTGGTTTTATCGGGTATAAAATATCATCTATCTGCAAATAGAGCCAGCTTTTCTTGACTACCATACCAGTTATATCCTGGCATTTCTGAGTCACTTATTTTCTTTGCCAGTGGTTCTAAATGTAATACAAATAATAAAGGGAATAGAGGACACCCTTGCCTGGTTCCTGTGTTCAAGCAGAAATTATCAGAGAGGACCCCACCCCGCTTTAATTTTCACTTGTGATCCATCACATGTAATCCTAATAGACCTTATAATTTTTTCAGGAAATGCAGATGCTTCCATTGCCCTGCTCATAAAGTCCCAGCTTGCTGTGTCAAATGATTTCTGTACATCAAGACCCACCAACAACAATGGCATTTTCTTACATTCTACTTCCCTCTGGATCATCATTGTTATTTTGATGATGTCAAATGTTTCTGCCAAACCACATTTATCCATATTAATTTTGGCATTACGTTTGCCGTTCTTTTAGACATTATAGACATTAACACTTTATAATCATGGCTTAGTATTGAAATGGGCCTATATGAAGCTGGAGCTGATGGATCTTTACCCTCTTTAGGTATTAGAGCCACCACCGCTTTCTTTCAGGATGTTGGTACTTCTCTTAAAAATCTGGAAGGTTTTGTTTAACAGTATTTTACCTTTTTTTTCCTTGATAGCTTCCAAACTTCCACAGGAATACCATTTATTCATGGGGACTTTCCTGTAGATTGATTATACATCACAACTTTTATCTTGTCTCCTGTCCTAACCATCAGTAATTGAGCCTTATCTACCTCTAACCCTGGCATATTTAATTATTCCGTAAACATTTCCATTTGTATATTTTCTTCATTTCCCTATTCTCTCTGATTTATGCAGACTTTCATGGAATTTCCAAAATATTTCTAATACCTCTACAGGATCTCTAGTTACCTTCTTTGTTATAGGCTCCCTAGGCTTGGCGACAGCCCTTTCTACTTTCTGTTCAACAGTTGCTTAACAGCAGTCTTTCTAAACCCATTTATATTGTTGAGGTAATCCCTTATTTTCTGCTTAGCATTCTACAGTTGATCCTTTTCTTGGTTTTTGGGATTCCCCCTATTCTGTACTTTAACATTTGGTAGTCCCTCTAAGTAATTCTTACTTCTTAACCATAGCTCCCTTTCTTTTATTTCCACCCTGTTTTTAAATGCCAACTTAATTTGATCCCCGCCCTAACTATGTTTTCAGATGTAATTTCTATCCTCTCAAATAGCTCCTGAATAATTTCTACTGCCCATTCCTTAAATTCTTCTCTTTTCAACAGATAATTGGGAAAGCACTGGTATCTCATTTTTATTTCATTATCCTATGTTTTTATTTTAGTTGTTATTGGCGCATGATCTGAAATAGTTATTGGGTGTGTATCAAGACCTTCATTTAAATACACATGTTCCTATGAAATGTAAATTCTGTCCAGCCTAGCCCAGTTTTTATATCTTGGGGAATAATATATAAATTCACTTCGAACTCCTTTTATTGAATTTACATTTCTGTGCCAAATATTTTCATAGATTTCTTCAAACATCTACCCTCCTTTGTTATACTTTCCCTTCTAGGCCTCTAGACATGTCTTCATTGCTTCATATTAAATTCCAGCCACCACCTATAAGTAGTATTCCCTGCTGAAAACTAATTATTTCTCCCAGAATTTTCTTAAGCTCCATTATAGCTGATTTTAGTGTAATATAAATACTTGCTATTGTAATCCTCTTCCCTTTCCAGTAACCCCTTACCACTACAAATCTGCCACTATTATATATTTTTTCTTATCGTCTTCCATCCTGAAAACCTTCCTTTATAAAATTCACATGTTCGGTTCTTTCCAGGTGTGTTTCCTGTAACATAGCTATTTACACACTACATTTTTAATATAGCTCACTATTCTTGTTTTTTATCTGTGAGACCATTGGCATTTAAAGACTTTACAGAAAGCATCACTGTATTAAAAAGTTATCATTCCCACCGTTTATGTACAACACCTTTTTGTTAAATGTCTAATTCCAGCTTTTGTGTTGGATGTATACACTGTTTGGCAGATTGAACTTTTAAATAGTTGATGTAATGTGATCCTATCTCGCCTACATTCTCTACAGATGGGTTCGGAGCCGATCCTCGGCTCCGACTCGGCCGCTATACAATAGAACGCAGTCTCTTATTGGCTGAGTTACCTCGTATCCCAGGATGCACCACTACTGTTTCCCCAGATCTCGTTTGCCGCTACTACAGCATAGACATGGTCTCTGACTTGGCTGAGCTAAGTGCCTCTTAGTGAAGTTATTTCTGTCTAGTTTTGCTAAAACTCACCCAAAAGCTGTTTTAACAGCTACTTATTGTTGTGTGACTGTGTATTTTAGTTTTTTGTGGTAAAAGTGTTTTTTGTGGTAAGCTTTCCCGCTTAAGTTAGAGGGGCCTTGCCCTATCCTAGGCGTTTTACTTAGAGTCTAGGCTGTCGTTTGTGGTAGTCTTTGAAGTTTAGTTTTTTTGAAGTTAGTGTGTTGATTAGCTATGTCGAAGGAACATAGACCATCAGGGTTAAAAAAATGTTCAAAATGTAGTTATAAAATGTCCATTACGGACGACCATTCTTTGTGTGTTTACTGTCTGGGCCCGAAACACCTCCAGGAATCCTGTAGCGTTTGCCATGCTTTTTCCTCTCGCGTCCTCCAAGAGAGGAAAAATAAGTTGATTTTGAAAGTGCTTACCTTTGAGGAAGCCCTATCTTCTTCTTCTTCCCCTTCGAGGAAAAAAAAATCTTCGGCTCCGACCAGCCCGTCGGATCTGGCAGCTAAAAAGTCACGGCAGGCTTCTCCGTCAGCTCCACGGACTTCGGAGCCGAGGGTGGAACTGTCTGCCTCGATGTCTCCAGCCTCAACTCCTCTGGCTTCGGAGTCGAGAGCTCGGGCGTTGAGAGGAGAGTCATCTCCATCAGCTCCACTGCCTTCGGAGCCGATGAGGGTTGCCCGCTCAGACTCTTCCCCTTCGGTGCGGAAGTCCCCATCGGCTCAGAGGGAAATTGCAGTGGTAGTGGAATCTCCCTCGGTGCCGATACTTGTCGAACCCATACGAAGCCGGTCCCCCAGTCTATCGGAGCCGGCAGAGAAGTCGACTCGGACCCGATCGGTCTCTTCTCGGTCGTCGAGGATGTCTGATTCGGATGTAGACAGGGTGCTTCAAAGGCTTTTTCAGTCTCCGGTCTTTGCAAAATTGATCTCTGCTCGAGCCCAGTCGGCTCCGGAGCCGATTTCCCATCCTGCTATCTTGGTTCCTCCTCCAACAGCTTCGGCGCCGTTGGAGTCTGTGTTGGTGGAGCCCGGTGGAGGTTGTCTGGTCGGCTCCGACCCTAACTCCAACCCCGCCCTTCGGGTTGGGGTTCGGTACACGGACCTCCTCTGTCGGCCCCGGGGGGGGACGCTTCGGGACCGATAATTTTCGGTTCCGAGTCTCCCTTTCGGTGCGTCGGCTGCGGGAGTTCCGACTACTGTTGTGGCCTTGGCGGTTGATCCATCCCAGGACTCTGGGGGTCCCGCCTTCAAGGTCATGAGGAGTGCCTTGGCCAAATCCTCTCTGGCCACTTCTACCATCTCACCACCACCTTCCCTTGGCACGGAGACTGGCTCCTTTGCAATCCCCCTGTCTCATGACAGCGGAGCCCTTGGGCCTGAGGTTACCCCCATTGGGGGTTCCCTTCTTCCTGGAGGTCCCTCCGAAACGCTTTCGGATGAACCTCCTAGGAAAAAACAGTGCAAGAGGAAGCATATTGACTCCCCTGATGAGTCTTTCACCTCGGATACCGACCTCGATGACGCGGAGGGGTCCCCCAAGTCGTCCTCGGATGATGTATCCTTTGCGGACATCTTGGAGATCCTTAAACAACGAGGCGAATGGCAGTCCAAACCCCCTTCTGCTGAGGAGTCGGTTTTCCTCAAGGCCTTCGGGGCTCAGCCCTCCGCCTCCTGGGTGTCTCCGCCCTTTGATGAGCTTTTGGATTTGATCTCTCGAAGGGCGTGGGAACACCCGGATTCTGTTGATCCAGTGCCAGCTCGCCCCAATAAATTCCTTTCGGCTCCCCCTGATAAGGATTTTCTTTCAAAAGGTGTGGCTGTAGATGCCTTGGTGGTGGCATCTGCCACCCAGCAAGATGCGACAGAGGCTTCAACGTCCGTCCATCCTCCTAATGAGGAGTCTAGGAGCATGGATCGGTACGGGAAGTGCACCCTTGCTTCAGCGACCTTTACATTAAGGTCTCTGAACTACTTGACGCATTTCACAAGACTGCAGAGGGATCTGGTCAAGGAGCTTTCGGATACCCTCTCTGGTAACTTACCTGAGCAGTTGGCTACCCTGTCCTCGTTATCCAATTCGTCCATGAGGCTCATTTCTTAAGCAGCCACAGGAGCGAGCAGAGTGGCGGGAACAGGTGTTGCTCTACGGAGACGAGCCTGGCTACGCCTGTGTCACTTTGCGGAGGCCTTTAAGTCTTCCTTTGCCGACACCCCCTTTGAGGGGTCCTCACTGTTTGGACCCAAGGTAAAGGACACTTTGACTCGCTGCGAACAGGAGGGTAAGACTTTAACTACCATAGGAGCCCGGTTTTCCACTCCCTTCAGACCTTATCCCAAGGCTCGAAGAGGAGGGAAAATGTGGTTCCGTAAGTCTCAAAAGCCTTACTCGTCGCAGCAGAGCGATTCCCCTTCTAGAGGCAGAGGAGGGGGAAATTTTTCAGGGAGATGCCATCCCAGAGGCGGCGGAGGCCCCCGCAACACTAGAGACCGTGAGTCCTTTCGTGGCTCCTCCTCCTTCCAGCATCCCTGAAGGAGTGCCCGACTGTGCAGCTCTGGAGCCAGTCGGGGGTCGTTTTTCGAGGCACCTAAAGGCCTGGGCAAATATCACTCAGGACCAATGGGTGCTCCGAATCATCGCCGGAGGTTACACCATTCCCTTCTCTCAACCCCCCCACCATCCCAAAGAATCCCGGACCCGCCACCCAGTCAATGGGATCTTGCAGCCAGCGAAATATCGAAGCTGCTTCAAAAAGGAGTCATCCAACCTGCCCCCACAGATCAGGCCGGATCAGGGACTTACTCAAGATTCTTTTTGGTACCAAAAAAGACCGGGGACTTGAGGCCCATTTTGGATCTCAGCAAGTTAAACCGATTAGTGAAAAAGTCCAAATTCCGGATGGTCACCTTGCAATCCATTCTCCCGCTTTTGGAGAAAGGTGTTTGGATGTGCTCCATAGATCTCAAAGACACCTATTATCACATTCTGATAGATCAGGCGTTGAGGAGACGCTTGCGCTTCAGCCTAGGAGACAGTCATTTCCAGTTCCATGCCCTGCCCTTTGGTCTCACCACAGCCCCCAGGGTGTTCACCAAATGTTTGGCGGTGGTGACTGCTCACCTGAGAAGTCTAGGATTCCAGGTGTTTCCATACCTAGACGACTGGCTCCTGCCACCTCTAGGCATCTACTCTTGAAAGCTCTAGCAGCCACCATCTCTCCAGGCAATTCCTTAGGAATCACCTTCAATTGGACAAAGTCCGTATTGCTGCCATCGCAGCATATTCTGTTTATTGGTGCAGAAATAGACTCAAGACAGATGCGAGTCTATCTTCCTGCGGAAAGGATAGCAACGTTGCAGTCTCAGGTTCGGGCATTACTCCTCAGACATCGTGCTCCAGCGAGAATGGTCCTGCAGCTGTTGTGTTCCATGTCAGCCACCATTCTTCTGGTCCCCTTGGCAAGGTTGCATATGAGGATACTCCAGTGGCTCCTATCAGTCCAGTGGTCTTATCAAGACCTTCCCCTCAGTCACCACATTTTGATCACAGAGACATGCAAACAGGATCTTTGTTGGTGGCTTCTTTCATCCAACCTGAATCTAGGGCGACCCTTCGTTCCCCCATCCCCCTCTGCCACGCTGACCACGGACGCCTCCCAGACAGGGTGGGGGGGGGGACATTATCTGGACAGGTCGGTCCAAGGCACGTGGCACACCGACTAGAGTCTTCTCCACATCAATATCCTGGAAATGAGGGCGGTGCTTTTAATGTTGCAAGCACTGCACGATCACCTCCCCCAGGGTACGATTGCCATTCAGTCCGACAACATGTCGGTAGTCTGGTACTTAAACAAGCAAGGAGGGACCAGGTCTTACCCCCTTTGCAGAGAGGCCATGAAGGTATGGGATTGGGCGATTGCTACCAAACGTTTCCTAGTGGCAACACACATTCTGGGGAGATCCAACGTGATAGCCGACAGACTGAGCAGAACTATTCTCTCCCCTCACGAGTGGTCCTTGAACAACAGAGTGGTAACACAGATTTTCACGAGATGGGGAGCTCCTTGTTGCGATCTTTTCGCAACTCCCCTCAACGCGAAATGCCAGCAGTTTTTCTCTCACCCCAGCTCCGGGGGAGATCCCCAAGGATGCTGTAGTCCAAGCTTGGCCCCCTGGTCTGCTATACGCTTTTCCACTGGTTCCCCTTCTCCCCAAGGTGATTCAGAAGGCGATTCGCTTGGAAAGCTAAAATGATTCTAATTGCCCCATACTGGCCTCATCAAGTCTGGTTCCCCTTTCTTCACAAATATGCATTGCAGGGTCCCTGGTTTCTGGACCAAGTTCCGGACCTCTTGACGCATCAGTCAGGACAGCTCCATCAGTCCCTCCATTCACTGAAGTTAGCAGCTTGGCTACTCCTCTTCCGACCATAGTTAGGAGCCATTCTTTCGACCCTGAAGTCATGCATATTTTGTCCTCGGCCCACAAGACTTCTACTAAAAAGATGTATAGCAATGAATGGAAGAGGTTTGCTATTTGGGCCCAACTCCGAGGATTAGACCCTATGACAGCCTCGGTGTCAGAGGTTCTGAAATTTTTAGCTTCCCTGTTCAACCAAGGTTGTTCGGTGTGTACCATCAAAGTTCAATTGGCTGCTCTTTCCAATTTTCACGAGAGCGCAGATCCACCTTTAATGAGCAACAAGTTGTGCAAAGCCTTTATTAAAGGAGTTTGGCTTCTACGCCCCCCTGTATCTCATCCTGCACCACCATGGGACCTTAACGTGGTGTTAGGTGCATTAACCTCATCTCCCTTTGAGCCAGCAGCAACCTGTGACTTAAAATTTCTTTCTTGGAAGACTGCTCTTCTAGTTGCTATTACATCAGCCAGGTGAGTTTCAGAACTTCAAGCCCTGTGTGTAAAACCACCATACCTGGTATTTCACAAAGATAGAGTATCTCTTAGACCAAACCCATCCTTTATACCAAAAGTCTGTTCTAACTTTTGTTTGCAACAATCACTGAAATTACCGTTTTTTTTTCCCTAAGTATTCAAACAGAGCTGAATATACATTTCACAGCTTAGACGTGCACAGACAATTACGTTTCTATTTGGATAGGACACACCAAGCACGAAAATCAGATCAACTGTTTGTGTCCTTTTTGGATAGTAAATTGGTTAAAGCTGTCACGAAAGTCACTATTGCCAAGTGGATCAGGGACTGTATCAGTCATATTTACCTCATTTCAAATAAGGAGCTTATAGTTCCAGTGAAAGCTCATTCTACCAGGGCTATGGCCACTTCGGCAGCCTTTCATTCCAAGCTCTCTATTAGTGACATTTGTGCGGCTGCTACGTGGTCTTCTCTACACACCTTTATTTCTCACTACAAATTGGATGTGGCATCTAGGGGCCGAGCTTCCTTTGGTTCCACGGTTCTCAGGAGCATTTTCCAGTGAGCCACCCAGGAATTAGGTGCTAGGGACACTGTCCCATCTGTAGAGAATGTAGGCGAGATAGGATCACATTACATCTTTTAGTTATGTACTTACCATAACTTTAGATGTATGGGATACATCTCGCCTACATTCCTAATAACCCACCCTCTTTCCCCCTGCCTCGTAGACCAGAAGAGACCGGATGATCCAAATTCAACTTCTTCCTCTCTTGGAACACCTGGCAATGTTATAACAACAGTCTGTGTGTGTGCATGTGTGCGGACAAACAAGATCTGGGGAAGCAGTAGTGGTGCATCCTGGGATACGAGGTAACTCAGCCAATAAGAGACTGCGTTCTATTGTATAGCGGCCGAGTCGGAGCCGAGGATCGGCTCCAAACCCATCTGTAGAGAATGTAAGCGAGATGGATCCCATACATCTAAAGTTATGGTAAGTACATAACTAAAAGTTTCTTGTCATATCCATTTGAGCCTGTGTCCCATCTTACAAATTTTTTTGTTTTATTGAAAGCCCTTACAAAAAATATCCTCCTAAAAACCTATTAGTTAAATAGTAACACACAAAACTATATACGTTTATCTCTTAAACCTTCTTACTAAATCAGTCTAAGGTCCTTAAACTAGTAGTTCCTCCATGCAAAAATGAGAAAAAGCACATTAATTTTTCTTTTGTCATGGTCTTTCTGGCAAGGCTTTTTTTTTTATACATTGCAGTGCCTACATTTCTTAAAACTGAACTAGAAAGAGAGAAGGGAGCAATAAAGCAAAAAAAAAAAAAAGGCAGCACCCATTTACAATCCCCATAACACTTAAAATGACTGAGAAAACTTTAGCATTCAAAGAAAACCATACCCCATAAAAATAGTACTATTAAGAAAAAATGTTTTCTTTACTTAGTCAACTTTCTCCTCTCTTACCCTCCCCAAAGCATTTTTGCAAATTTTAATGACATGAAGTAGGGTATATAATTTAGAGTCTCCCACAAGTCCAACAAATTCTGAAAAAGTCCAAATATTTCCAGATTTTCTTGTTCTGTTATATTTCGCAAATATAGTTATTGCATTGTAATCCCACATTGAGTTATTGGTTTCATTACTGTTCATCTCTATCTCCCAAATCTTGTATCTGCTTCATTTCTAACGTACTCTCGATTTTTCTAGACAACTCTCACGGTCCCTTTTTTCTCTCCTACATTTTCAATTGAAACAGTAGAGAAGGTATCACAGGTACAGTCTCTGCCTGTATTACCAGAATAAGAAGCAGAATCTCCTCCTGTTTCGCAGCTCACTTTTTGTTGGGCAAACTTTTGTATTTCCTCCTTAGCATGTACTTCATCAAAAATGATTTTGTCCCTCCAGGGAAGAATACCTTGAAGACAGCTGTGTATAGTAGCTTGAATTTCACACCTGCATCTCAACATTCCCTGAATAGTGGAATGAATTTACTCCACTTTTGCGTGGTGTACAATGAGTAATCATTCTCCACAAACACACTGCTCTCCCACTTTTAGTATTTTGTCTTTCTGCTACACTTTTGGCAGAATCAGTCTTCTGCTGCTAGGATTGCATCTTTACTATTAAAAGTCTAGGTTGCTTTCCTATAGCCAGGTTTGGAGCATACACACAATGTGCCCTTTCAACAAACAAAAACTGCTGTGGAATAGCAGTCCAGTTGCTTATTTGTGCCTTCATAAAATTAATGCAGTCTGTTCCTTCCAACTTCTCTGGTATAGCTGAAAATCTCAGGTTTTCCTTAGGTGCTCTGTCCTCTAATTCTGTTATTTTTTTGAAACATCTGTTCCTGAGCAGTCTTGTATTCAGACAGCTTTTTCTTCATTGCAGCCTCTGATTTTTGCAGCTTTTTCACCTCATCTGAATATCTGTTTAAAATGTCTTCCATTTTTTCCAGTCTCTTGTTGTTTTTGTTGATATACTCCATCAGTGTTTCATTTATTTTAACCAGGTCTTATAGATTCATAGGTTGGTACTAGGCTATCTGCCCGAAGGCATTTATAAGCCTAGCCAGAATGTGCTGGCTTTTGCCGCCCGCTTAGATTAGTTCCCTGTGCCTCTGTCCAGCAGAGCCACTGAAGTGATCCCAGAGGCAAACTTTCTGTTTCCCATCCACTCGTCAAGGTTTCTTTTGAAGAGTATTAGCGAGGAGCTCTGCCTAATGTAGATTGGGATCTTGTTCCAAAGCATGGGGAAGTCTCTGGGACAGGAATCTATCCCTCCAACACGTCCTATTTATTGTTGTGGTGAGGTTTAGATCCCTAGAGTGTGTGGCTTGAGGGGAATAAGGTTTTCTTTAGATAGAGAATGTCCATCAATTCTGGGTTGGACATGGCCTTGTATATCAGGCAGAGATCACCTCTGAGTAGGCGGTATGCAACCTAATACAACTGGAGTTTCTTCAGTCGAGCTGCATAGGGCATCTGTTTGAGGGCAGTGATCCTCTAGTTGAGGTACTTCTGTGGTCTTTCCAGCTGTTGCAGGTGTCTTGTAAGGTACATTCCAAATGGGGCGTTGTACTCTATGATGGGTCTGATGAGTGAGAGTAGAGGGGCACAATGACCTCTTTTTTTGATCTGGATGCGAACCCTTTTGTGATTAGGTGGGCCACGTAGAAGGAATTTCTAACCACTTTCGCAATGTGATTATCAAAGGTGAGATTGCTATCTACTTGGGTCCCCAGATCCCTTATTAAGTCTTCCGTATTTAGGGGACTACCACCTATGTGGTAGTTTGTGGGTACTTTGTTTTTTCCAAAGGGGATGACTATGCACTTGGCATTTAGCTTAAGACCATGATTTTGTCACCAGGTATCTGTCTCAGTGAGACCCTTTTGGAGGATGTCTGTGTCAGCCGGAGAGTCAATTACAGCCCCAAGTTTGCAGTCATCTGCAACTTGGTCAGCCATAGTCCTCCTGTGCTTGCATGTACCTCTGAGAAATATATGCCGAACAGGAGGGGGTCCTAGGACTGAGCCATGGGGAATGCCACTTGTAACCGGTTTAGAGTCGGACCTAGCTCCCACAACTCTCACCATGTGGGTTCTGTCCGTGAGCCAGTTGGCAGCCCATCTTGTGATGTAGGGGTTTATGTTCAGGCTGGTGAGCTTGTCTATAATACCAGAATGGGGAATGGTGTCAAAGTCCTTTGCGAGGTCTAGGTAGGCTGTGTGTACCACCTTTACCTCGTCTATAGCCTTGGTAACTGTCTCAATGACGTCCACCAGGTTTAGGAGGTATGATCTGCCCTTAAAGCCAAACTGGGTAGGGTCCAGTGTTTGGAGGTTCCCAATGTCTCTGTTAATGAGTTCCATGATGATGCGCTCCATAGCCTTGCAGACCAAGCTAGTCAGGCTTATAGGGCAATAGTTCCCAGGGTCTGTTGTGGCTCCACATTTGCGGAGCGGAATAACCGTTGCTGTGCTCCACTCTATGGGTATGTAGCCTGTGGAGAGGCTGAGTTTGAACAGTGTGTTTAGGTGAGGGGTTAGTTAGTCTTTGAGCTTGTGTAGGACACAGCCTGGGACACCGTCCGGTCCCATTGATGCTGTGTTTTTGGCTTTGGAGAGGGCTGTTTTAACTTGAGTCTCTGTGATTTCAGGGACTCTACGTTCTTCTGGTATAGTTATGGGCCCTTTTGGGGGTTAGAGGGGGGTGAAGTTTGCGGTATACCTGTATGTTGGTGATATCGGTCGTTTCAGTGTATTTTGTGCCATTCTGCACTAAGTGTGCAGTTGTCTTGTATTTTCCTGTAGGTTACTGGAATTGATGTCTGGAGGTTGCATTTCTTTTTGCTGAACAGCTGCAGAACTTTCCCCAGTCAATGTCTCTTCCTCATTTGTAGCTGATTTTTTTCCTGGCATCTAGGCAGTACACTTACTAGCCAGCTACTGAAATTTACCCATAAACAGAAATGTGTACTGGCCTTTTCTTTTGAGTTTCTGTTTTCATGCTGTGAGAGCTGGAGGTAAGCTGTTACTCAATGTGCAGACATCTTGAAAGTTTCCCTTGAAATCCTTTCTTTATCAAATTCACATCCTCCATTCCTTCCAAATGTGTCTCCTGTAGCATAGCTACTTCGCACTCTGCATTTTTAATATAGTTCACTACTGTTTCTTTTTTGTACATGTCTGAGACCTTTCACGTTTAAAGATATTATGGAAAGTGTCATTGTGATGAGAAGTTATTATTCTTACCTGTTATGTATAATATTTTTTTAAATGTATAGTTTCAGCTTTTGTGTTACATGCATACACTGATGATTTGGTTGATCTGTTATACAGTTGTTGCTTGACATAACCATTTGAGCCTTTGTCACATCATATGAAACTTTTTGTTTTAATGAGTACCCTCAAACAAAAAAAAGGCACCTTCAGAAGACCTCCGAAACCTACTAACTTAATACTACCACACAAGTATTGTCCTAGACTGACAGCCGCATTCACAGGCTTGAATTAAATTATATTGAATGTTAGCCATGCTAGGAATCGTGTTACCTCCTGTCCTTTTGCTTCCATTAACTGGTGTCTTTTTATGTTTATTCCACTCCGAAATTAAGAAAATAACTTGAATACTTTCAAATAACATTACCTCCTAGCCATCCAATGAAAGAAGCATTCTGCCACTTATCAGATTGTCTGTATAGAAACCTGAGAACCTGATACACAGCTGCATTCCACTATATACATTGCAATGCAAACTTTAATGTGCTAGAGGGAAACACTGTTCAGTTAAAACAAAATTGTTTTACTTGCATTTCACCCCCCCATTTCTTCAGCTCTCCTATATTTTCTTGCAAATGTTAATGACACAATGTAGGGTTGAAGTCCCCTACAAGATTAAAGAAGTTTAAAAACAGTCCAATATGTCCAGGTTTTTTGTTCTGTCACATTACACAAATGTAATTAATGTTTTATAACCACATTTATTCATCAGTTTCTGAGTTGCTTGTTTTCTTCATGTTGATCTCCATCTCCCAGTTGCAGTCGCTGGGTCATTTCCAACGTACTCCTAGCTGTTTTGGTCAACTCTTGTGCTTTTTTCTCTCTCTAAAGCATTTGCCTTTGGAACATTGGAAAATGTTTCCCTGGCATTGTCTCTATAAGGGCTTTATTATCACAAGTGTAAGAAGCAGAATCCTCTTCTGTTTGAAAACTCACTTTTTGTTGGACAAACTTTTGTGTTTCCTCCTTAACGTGTTCTACAGCAAAGAATCATTTTGTCCCTCCAGGCAATACTATTTTGAAAATAGCTGGATACAGCTTCTTGACATTCCCTGATTGCTTTAATAAATATGTTCAGTTTCTGTGTGGTGTACAGTGAATAGTCATTTTCCACAAACACTTTGCTGTCTTCCACTTTAGCACTTGTGTCTTTCTGCACAGTTTTGTCAGAATCAACTCTTTCTGCTAGTAGGATTGTATCTTTACTATTAAGGGTTTGGAATGCTTTCTCATACCAGGTTTGGAGCATACACACTTGCGTGCCCCATCAACGTAACTCCTGCTGTGGAATACCAGTCCAGTTACTTATTTCCACCTCCATAAAATGAATGCAGTCTGTTCCTTTCAGGTTCTTTGGTACAGCAGGACATAGCAGGTTTTTTCTATGGATTATGTTCTCTAATTCTACCATTTTTTTAAACATCCCGTGAGCAGTTTCATACAAATGAGCCATTTTGTTCATTTCAACCATTGATTCTTGCAGTTTTATCAGTTCATCTGAATAGCAGTTTAAAGCATCTTCCATTTTTTTCCAAGCCTTTTTTTTATAAGAGTTTATATACTCTGTGTCAGTGTTTTGTTTGTTTTAATCAGTTCTGAGCACATTTAACTTAATTTTTTCTCTAGATTATAAGTCATGTCTTGCATCAAAAGCTGACATTTCAACTGATTTTTGCTGAGCAGCTAGCTGCAGGATTCGTCCCAGCCATTGTTTTCACCTCACCTCAATTTCTTTTTGCTGGCATCCAGTCAGTGCAGTTACTAGTCAGTTACTGAAATTTTCCCAAAAAGACAACTCAGTGGCTCTTTTTTCTGAGTTTCTGTTTTCACACTGGGAGAGCTGATATTAAGCTGTTACTCCATGTGCAGCCTTCTTGGAAGTCCCTGTTGATGTGAGATGCTGTCATTATGCGGTTGTGTTCCAAATGGTTTTATTGAACTCTGTGTGAATTTTTTTCCCCCTTTGGTATGACTTGAAAGTGTTTATCTCATATGTAAAATATTTAAGATGAAAATGGCCAGAGTGATGGTGATTCATTTGGAAAAGGTGGTCTCTAATTAAGACTCTTGTCCATACTTGTATCAAAATCTTAATAGATGATCATTATTTCCGATCACTTATTGAATGTAGCTTTTCTTTTCAGATTCTTTTCGATATGAATTTTTAGTTTGTTGATAGAATATTTTCCATCTGTGATGCAGTAATTACTTTCCTAACAAGATATGTAACTTTTAATTTTATACAAGATGCACTTGGTAGGATTATGTTAAAACTCTATTTTCTGATAATGCACTTCATGCTTGACAGGATCATGAGTTACTTAGTAGCTTTTGGGTGGAAAGCATTGAATTTTGTTCTGGAAAGGGTGCTAATCTGTGGCAGAACTCAAACTCATTCGCTGCATGCAAACCATGGGGCAATTTAGAGACTTAGTGTACATGTGGTTGGAGGAAACTGGAATACCCAAAGAAGAACCAATCATTTGCAGGAAGGACATGCAGACATCACACACAAGGCACCCTAGCTGAGAATCAAACTAGAGAACCTCTTTTTCTTTGAGCTGGCATTGATGCTCGCTGCAGTACCATGCCTCCCAGATGTTAAAAGTAATGGGATGGAATTATTTAAAACCACTAAACAATTATGAAGATGCATTTTAATGTGACAAATCTATCATAATTATATGAATTGCCATTATTATCTAGATTACAATATTCATTCAGATTCTGAATGCATTAAGTGTGACAGATCGTTTTGCTTTGTCTTAAAGGAATATTTTTTTCTTACCAAAACTAGTGTTACTGTGCACTTTATATGGCAAACTGTAGCTACACTAACAGTGGCAGTAACCAAACCTCATTGGAGCATGCAAAAGCAGCACTTAATTGCTGTATAGCTGCCTTTTAAGGTAGTGATGGTAATTCTTACTGTGTAGTATTGTGACGGGACACACACTTGAATTTTAGCCATGGAACTCCTTAAGCATAATGTTGCCTTTATGAAGCTTTTTTAAGTAACCAGCTCTCTCATACTCCTTATGCATTTTAAGTTATCATTAAGACGGGGTCAGTGGTTGGTTTAATGTTTGAAGTGTCTGCCTCACTGTCACAAGGTACAGGGTTTGATTCTCACAATTGAAAGGGAAATTGTCTAGGATTAAAATGCACAAGGGGCAGGTAGCCTAGTACTTGCCTATGAATCTATAAGTAAGAATATTACTGCCTTGCAAATATCCGAAAGGAGCTTGTTCCAGGCACCCCTTGTTTAGCATTTAGGCAGATTGTTTAGTGAGCAGGCTGGGATGTAAAACTGTACTCTGTATGTGTACTTTTCAGGGTTCATTTTGTGTGTGTATGTGCATACGCATGAGTGATAGATGCATTTGTGTGAGTGTGTGTGTATGTATATGTGAGTGTGCGTGTGTGTGTGTATATGTGTATATATGTATGTGTATATATATATATATATATATATCTATATATACACACACACACATACACACATATATATATATATATATATATATATATATAGTGTGTATGTGTGTATATATATATATATATATATATATATATATATATGTATGTGTATATATATATATATATATACACACACACACATGTATGTATATATATATATATATATATATATATATATATATATATATATATATATATATATATATATATATAAATCTATGGGTGTAGTGGCATTTGTTTGAATGAGGAAACATCAGCCTTGCTAATGTCAGCATGTTAACACAACAATGACACTGTCAACCATATGTTTTATTGATGAAAACAGAGATCAGTTTAAAACTAAATTGACTCTGGTCAATAAACGTATACACACAAACATTGCGCCGAGGCTGAAATTGGTCAGTGTTCATCAGTGCAGTACCTCAGTAAACAAATTTAAAAAAAAAGGTGTGTGTGTGTGTGTGTGTGTGTGTGTGTGTGTGTGTGTGTGTGTGTATATATGTGTGTATATATGTGTGTGTGTGTGTGTGTGTGTGTGTGTGTGTGTGTGTGTGTGTGTGTGAAGAGACACCGGCATAGGCTATACAAAGTCATACATGCATTTGATGTATGGGGAATTTTCTCGCAGAAGATGTAATTTGTGTAACAGGATTAAATATCATAATAATATGTAAAATGTCTAGAGAATTTTGAGGGTTCATGCCCTAATTTTCTTGACCTCATAGTCTGAAAACCTTAAACATACATCCTCACAACCAGATGCTCGAGCTTCCTCTGCCTCTGTGGTTTAACTGAAGTGTACTTCACATAGTGAAGTGACTATACAGTTTCCTGTTAGTTTTTGGAGAAGTGCGCAGTTTGTGATGGTCTTAGCATTTGGAATGTGTCGGGCAGGTTACAAGGCTGGAAATGTAGAGCCTTTGATGCGCAAGTAGGAAGCCTTTGGAGGCATATGGTATGTTGATCAAATGTGTCTCAGTGATTGTACCTCTCTCTCAGTAAGATGTTAAACAGTGCTGGAGAACCATTATTGATTTTATTTTTGCTTTGCTAGCCCAGTAAGTGGACTGGTCAAAAGACCCTTTTCAACCATATCTGAGGCACAGGGCAATCAACAGTAAAGCTCTAGAGCAGGAGTATAAATATTAACATTTAAAGATGGTTTACAGTATATATTGGATAATGTGACTTGACAACATTAACAGGTAATAAGTTGTAGCATTAAGTACTGCTGTCTGAAAAACACACTTACAGAAAAGCATTTACAAATTAGAAAAGTTAAACATCCAAAATTTTGTGGCATCCTTTGCCTTCCCTGTGTATGTATATGCTTCTAGCCACGTTACGTGATGGGTACCATCACCAGCTTAGGATTGCCAAGTCTGGATCCGTAGTCCTGGCCATTTTGGTGCATTGCAAGTATCAGCTTTGCATGATGGTGATTAGTGAATGGATCCGTCATTCCCTCCCCCAAGAATGGGAGAGTCAATACTATCTGCTGACTAACATATTCTCCTACCTAGCTATTTCAGTATCTGAACCACTTTTTAACCTTGGGTAATCTAGGTTGCAGGGAAGGATTTGTCTTATGTCACAAGCCTAGCAGTTTGCATTATTTTTAACCGGTTTTGATGTATCTGTAAAAGTGTTTTGAGAACTTCAGGCATTTTTTTAAATGTGTTTGTTGGCTGCATAGGTCAAATGGTCCAGGAACCCTTTTCAGGCCTCAAGGCAGGCAGTAAGCAGAAATAGAAACAGAATTGCAGTTGGAAACGTCTGAAAGGCTTCCAAACAGTAATATTTTGACATCAGAAAGAGAAACAAATGTGATAATCATATAAACTAGTGGAAGTAAAAAAAAAAAAAAAAAAAAAAATAGAACAGTGATTAATGTGAACATTTGTGTGTTATAATTTTTTTATATATATATATATATATATATATACAAATAAAGAAAGGAGCATATGCTGAATTTTATATTTAGAAGTGCTTAAAGGCTCATTTGCTCATAGGAGGTTACTAGGCTAATGGCCCTCGGGCCTTTAAAAGCCTAGTCATATTACACCCGTGCTCCCTAATTAACCTTGGTTCAATGATCGTTATTTGCAGAATGAGTCTATGATCAGCACAGACTGCTCCTGTTAATGAGAGACATAGTTGCCACCCCCAAAGTGAATTTACAGTCTCCTATCCAGTTGTGTAGGCTGCACTTGAATAGGGTTATTGAGGAGCTTTGCTTCACATGAATTGAGAGTTTATTCCAGTGGAGCGGCAGTCTCTGGGAGATGTATCTGTCTGTCTCAAGCATGTTCTATTAATGTCACAGGCTAGGTTGAGATCCCTGGAGCAAGTATCTCTTTCCATTAGGGCATGGTCAGAGACTGTTTTGTGGACCAGGCACAAGTCACCTCTCAGCAGCCTGTAGGATACAGAGTACAGTGGCAGGGCTTTCAGTCTTTCCATGTAGGTTATGTTTTGGAGACCCTGAATTTTGTTAGTTTGAAACGTCTGTGGTCTGTCCAGCTGCTGCAGGTGTCTGGTGAGGTACATGCAAAAGGGAATGTTGTACTCTGTTAGTGGTCTGATGAGGGTTGAGTACAGAGGAGTTTAAACATCCTTTAGTCTTGTATGTGATGACCTTACTTACATGATGCACAATGTACAAGGCATTCCTTACCACTGTGGCCACATGGTGATCGAAGTTTAGATTGCTATCAACCTGTGTTCACAAATCTCTCACCACTGGGTTTGAGCCTAGGGGAGTGCTGTCAATATTGTAATTTGCAGGGACTTCCTCTTTGCTAAAGGGGATAATAATGCACTTTTGTGCAATTAGTTTTAGTCCGTGGCTTTGGCACCAGTCATTTGTCTTTGTTAGCCCCTTTTGTAATATGTTAACATCATTTGGGGACTAGTTTGCAATCTTATGCAAACTTAGTAAGCCACAGGCCATCTACTTTTGCCTGAACTTCCGAGAAATAGATTCCAGACAGTAGAGGGACCAGCACAGAGCATTGTAGTATGCCACTGGTAACTGATCTACTGGTAGAGGTGGAATCCTCAGCTATGACACTATGTGTTAAGTCGGTGAGCCAGTTGGCTACCCATCTAATGATGTATGGGTTAATCCCCATCTGGGGGAGTTTATCAATGATACCTGAGTGGGGGATTTTGTTAGAAGTCTTGGCTAAGTAAAGATAGGCAGGTCTATATTAGAACACCGAACATTTGAAATGTTGAGTGTTCTAATATTGACCCGTTTTCAGTGAACGCTGAAAATATCGAAGAAACAGGAAACAGAACTCTCTTCTAGGGAGAGAATTTGGTTGTCGGTTTCTGTTGCTTTGGTATTTTCAACGCTCTGGTGGAAAGTTAAGGGTTGGGTTCAGGTAAGTGTGCGATTGTGTGGACGTGTGATTTAGGGCGGATTAGGTGAGTTGCGGTTAGGACTCGGTTGAGGTGACTGTGCGATAGTGACTGACCTTAGGGTTAGGATTTGGGTTAAGGTAAGTGAATAGTTAGTGTTGTACGTATAGTTTAGTGTAGGGTTAGATGTAAGAGTTAAGGTGTATGTGTGTGGATTGCTGTTTGTTTGGTGTGCTTGTGTTTGGTGTATGTGTTCTGGAATAGCAAATTTTTTCCCTAGGAAAAAATTTGCGGTTCCGAATGTTCGATGTTTTGTATTTTCGATTGCTAGGGTTCGATATTAGAACATTCAACATTTTGAATGTTTGGTGTTCTAATATAGACCCAGATAGGCATTATGTATTGTTTTACCTTCATCCAAGGCTTTGGTGACTTTCTTGAAGTCCACCAAGTTCAATAAGCATAATCTACCCTTAAAGCCAAACTGGGTTGGGTCAAGAGTTTGGAGGTCAAGTATGTCCTTGTTGATAAGGTTCTTGATAATTTTTCCATGGCCTTGCAGATGAGGCTTATTTATAGGCTTTTGAGTCTATAGTTCCTGGGTCTGTTGATGGAACCTCTTTGTGCAAGGGGATTACTGTTGCTGTTCTCCATTCTGTTGGAGCAAAGCCAGTGCTTAGGCTGAGGTTAGAGAGTGCCAAGTGGTTCCGCTATGTCATGTTTTAGGTTGTTTAGTGAGCAGGCTGGGAAGTTATCTGGTCCCATAGAATCTGTGTTTTCCTCCTTGGAGAGTGCGGATATGATGTGCTCCTTGGAGATGCTAGGTAGAGGACTGGTGTCCGGTATGGTTCTTGGGGATGGGGGGGGGGTGTGTGTGCCAAATCTGTCAGCTGGCAGGATGGTGGGGTGTGTGTGCCAAATCTGTCAGCTGGCAGGATGACAATTTACTCAGGTTTAGTATGAGAGGTACCATTCACTATAAGTTCGACACATACTTGGGTGTTACCTTTTAGGTTTTGATTGTAGCTAAAGAATGCTCTACAATTATTCTTGGGTAGGGATGCTTATTTAGCTTCATAAGTAGCTTTAGAGGACTTTACAAGATGTCTGATTTGCTAATTCAAACTGTGGAGGGTATTCTTCTGCTGAGTAACTTCCCTCTTGTTCTTAGACATCAGTTTCTTCCTTTTGTTATATAGTGCAGTGATGTGTATTTACCTGAGAACTCTACACATATAATAACTTTGTTAGTCTCGTACATGCACTTGGGGCATACGCTGCATAGCTTAGCAAGAGTTAAGTCTCTGAACTACAAATATAGAGCAATGGGTGTGAATTTTATCTTAGCACACATGGCATTTTTGCATTGGAGAAGGATGTCAGAATTGTGAATAGCTTTTAAGAGGAGTTGAGAGAAGGTAACGTAGACATAAAAAAATACAGTTTTTTTTAAACCTTTTCTCAGAAATTATACTATACTTAAGCTGACTACAGTCAGCTACTGCACTCGCACACAGTTGGATGATGTCCAGATTCATACAGATGTAAAAAGTTTCACGCACCAAAATGTCACTGTTTGAGTGTTCACACCAGGGTATATAACTTCTCTTTTTCTCACATTTTAAAATTTAGGTTTCATAGCAGCTGCATTACATTTTTGGTATAAGTGTTTTATGGTAAGAAGTATACATGTATATGTGTAGTATTGGTTTGATCGCTATCTGTTTAATCAACCACATTTGGTTGAATGTACATATACGTGACAGTATGAGAGATCGACAATTCCCGGGTAGAGTAATATCCCCTTTCCCTAGGGGGCTGTGCAGCCTTGGAGTTGCTATCTATATCTTTATGGGGGGGGGGCTGCTGCAGTGGGACTTGACACCCCCACACACACAAATATTTAAAGTTGCATGTGCCATGGATCTCCTTGGTAAATGCGTACTAGGAAGTTGACATTTCTGTTTTTGACAGAGTGGTTTTACTTTCAGGATGTCAACTTTCATATTATAGGTTCATAGGTTCATACTAGGCTATCTGCCCTAGGGCATTTATAAGCCTAGCCAGAGTGTGTTTGGCTTTCGCCACCCATTTTAAATTAATTTTGCTGTGCCCTTTTTCGAGGTTAGTATACTGTGCCTCTGTCTAACAGTGACACAGAAGTGATACCCGGGGTAAACCTACGATCCCCCATCCACTCATCAAGTTTCCTCTAATAAGGGACTCTGCGTAACCTGGACTGGGATTTTATTCCAGAGTGAAGGGAGCCTCTGGGTTATGAATCTGTCCCTCCAGCATGTCCTATTTATTTCAGTGCTGAGGTTCAAGTCTCTCGAGCGCGTAGCTCGATGGGATTTGGATTTTCTGAGGTGCAGCATGTCCATTAATTCCGGGTTGGACATGGCTTTATACGTCAGGCACAGATCGCCTCTGAGCAGGCGGTATGCCACAGAGTAGAGCTGGAGTTTCTTTAACCGGGCAGCATATGACATCTGTTTGAGCCCTTTGATCTTCTTGGTGAGGTACTTTTGGGGTCTTTCCAGTTGCTGCAGGTGTCTGGTAAGGTACATCCCAAAAAGGGCATTGTACTCAATTATGGGCCTGATGAGGGATGAGTAAAGAGGCATGATGACCTCCCCTGATCTAGATGTAAATCCCTTCATGATTAGGTGGGCTATATAAAATGTTTTTCTAACCACTTTGGCCACGTCGTTGTCAAATGAGAGATTGCTATCAACTTGGGTCCCCAGGTCCCTAATTACTTCTTCTGTACTTAATGGATTACCACCTATGTGGTAATTTGTGGGCACTTTGTTTTTGCCAAAGGGGATGACTATACACTTTTTGGCATTTAGCTTGAGGCCATGGCTCTGGCACCAGT